>NC_133535.1:39064680-39368661 GCF_048544455.1 Silene latifolia | reverse complement strand
TCAAATAGTCAAGTGGGGAAGAGGCAGCAACCATTTGCACAACAAAGATTTTACGTTAGTTGAGTAATACTAGGTGATTTAGAGTCTAAAGGATTGGATTTATGAATGTTACTTTTGCTTGGTAGTATGAGACTCACACACGTACTGTATTATATAGGCTAAACCAGGCCCATTCATTAGGGGGTTCTTAAGGTTCTAAGAACCGAGACCCAACTGACAAAGGGACCTCAATATATACGTTTCAGTGTAGTTAAATATAAAAATTCACACTTGGCCCAATTGCGTAAGTCCAACGACCTATGTTCAATACTTGCTTTCGCTGCCTTTTCCTTTTTATTAGTGTAGTAGTGGCCCCACTATAACTAATGATTTTAACTGCAGTGTCTTTGATCTCTTTTGCCAAACAGGAGTACTTGTTCAGAAATTTTTAATGCAATTTTAATCTATTTTGAAGGTCTCATAATTCATAAATTTTATTATTACAGTGCTCTAAAAAATTAAAATAAAACATATTATTGCAATATTTATTCGATAAGTCTTCCTTGTGATAGGTCAAGTATCACCCACTTTGGTAGATAAGACAAAAGTAAGAGTGTCTACGGAATCACAAGTGGCTTGTCTTTATCTACCCAAGTGGGTTTTATTTGACCCGTCACAAGGTTGTGACGGATATCGCCATCACAAATGAGAATTTGTGATATTCATATTAAGAGTTTTCAAATTGTGTAAATTAAAAATAACTCCCTTTTAAAATCTAATTTTTAAAAATTAATCCTTATATAATTTTTTTCCTAAAATTACTCTCTTAGATTACACTTTTATCAAAAATTGCTTCAAAACACAAATTTAGGTAACTTGTTCCGTATAATTTTGAACTTATTCTCTATTGTTATACCTTTCAGAGTATAAATTGGCTAAGTTATAAACGGAATAAGTACATAAACCTATGGAATAAGTCACCTAAATTGGAGTTTTCAAGCAACTTTTGATAAAAGTGCATCTTAAGGGAGTAATTTTAAAAAACTGAATTTTAAAAGGGAGTTAATTTTAATTTACTCTTTCAAATTTGATGCATGAACATTGACCCCTTTTTTTTGCTTTTTTATTATATAAGGCCACATTTTAATCTTTAAAACAGGGCCCTTTAATTACATTGGACAACCCTAGGCTAAACTCTTACACTAGGTGAAAAGTATTTGGATAATATCATGCATTCGGAATGCATGATATTATCCATAATTCATGAATCATGAAAATCAATGTGTTTTAAAAATAGGATAATTTATGTAATCGGCTAAATTCCAAATCTAGTTATTGTATTTTATTTTAATTATTAAAATATAATGAGAAGCATATTGTTCATTAGCTTTTCTAGAAAGATTGCTACCCATTTTTATAAATTATGGGATGTTATGTACTTATGTTTTAATATTTCTTAAAATCAAAGGAATTACTCCCTATGTTCCGGCCATTTTTTTATCTATTTCTTTTTGAGGTGTCTCAGTCAATTGTTTAACTTTCTATTTTGGGAATGTCTTTGGCTGGCAATTTGATCCTGCATACTTAATTTGGTCTATTTATAATCTAATAATTGGCCTCTCCTCTTTCCTTGGTCTTTATGTTAAAACCAAAGATAAACAAATGACCGAAAGGAGAGAGTAATAAAATAAGGCTAACTGAAAACTTATGAACCAAAATGGGATAAATGGGATAAGATTTGTCCTTTTTTTGTTAATTTCTTTGATTTTAAGCATTATTTTTTTTTTTAAAAATAATGCTTAAAAAACCCGAATAAAACCGAAATAATGTGCAAAGATAACTAAACAGAAGTGGAAAAAAAATGTTTCGGTATATACTCAAGTCTTTATGTTGTGTTTTTATCTATGTCATAGTCTTACGAATTATTATAGGGGGCATACAATCCGATCACCAAAAGATTAACGATCTAAGTACATGTCAATCTCAAACTCAAAATGACAACACAATTCAATATCATGACGTTAACTAAACTAACTAGACTACAAAATGCAATAATAAAATGCAAAAGACAAATGTTTGGAAGGAAAAAAAAATACAAGGGTTTAAATCATCGACGATATATAGGATCTTATTCGACACATTAAAAAACATTGTTGTTACTATTAGAAATTAATTTTTACTAATTAAAAGAGACATCTTTATCTTCATAGTACACACACGCACACACACACATACACACAGGGACATATATGATATATCATCCCATTTATCCTCTTATTATATTTAGTGATTTAGATAAGGGAAACATAAGACTATATTCAAAAAAAATATTTCAAATAAAAGAAATTACCAAAAAAAACGGGACATATCTTATCTCTTTTTGGGTAATAAGTTTCAACTTAACTCTATTTTATTAATTCATTTGGTTTTAAGCATTATTTAAAAAAAATCACACAAAGTACATAACAACCCATAAATTGCAAAAAAAAAAAAAAAAAATGGATAATGAACAATATGCTTCTCATTATACTTTGATTATAAATATAGATACAATATACCTTATTCTAAATTTAACCGATTACATAATATTTTAGTACGATATAGGAGATATGATCCACTACAGAATATAATCCTATACCCATTTATAAAAACATTCATTGATTTTTTCATGACTCGTGAATCATGGATAATGATCCATTCATAAAACATGATAATATTCTAAAATTAACCACCTAATGTAAGAATGTAGCCTATATAAACAAGTCCATTGACACGGCTATCGCAACCCTATCAAAGATAAAACCTAACGGTCTCAACTAAAATGTAGTAGAGGCAGTCGAGTATCGAATCCACAGGGAGGTAATGTAATTATAGCTGTCTAATTCTAATCCTATGGTAACAATTGGGGGTTTGTTTGAATTTGGTTCTAAACTACGAAGTTGAAAGGAAAGAGAATCAAGGGTAAGAGCAATAAAACAGTAAAATCGATTTAAACTATCAAGAAGAGAGGGACATGTCGGGAATTCGGTTCACTACGGTAGTCCTGTGACTCAGCTGTAAATGATTCAGACGAACTAATATGAGACGGATGTTGAAAGGTCCTTTCGGTCCACTTTCTATCCTAAAATACCGCTAACTTAACTTTCATCCTCATTAGGGTAGTCTACTGTTTATAGCAGGCCTATTTAGTCCAATCTTTCGATCCAGGAATAATTTTAGCCAGATTAAAGGGTGACATAGAAGCGTGCACTCAACTAGGTCGAATAAATACAGTTAAATTGCTATAGTGACAGAGTCTCGTAATCAATTCGTCTAATTCATCTACTACATCGTCACATTTCTACCGTAGATCCCCTAATCCCAACATGAAAGGGGCTTAGCTACTCATATCGGTAATTAAACTAACAGCAATTAAATTCCTAGCAGAAAACATAATGAATAAACAACAAATTGCGATAAAGGAAATTAGGGCAAAAGAAATAATAACATAAACAAGAAATTAAGGCAACCAAATGATTATTATTAATAAAGGAAGAGAGGGAATTACAATCAATGCGAATCCGGCGTAAAGAACAACTGAATCCGAGCAATAATAATCCCAAAATAAGTAACAGTGAAGAGAAAAATAAAAGTAACGTAGTAAGAGTTTTCTACTGTCAAAGGTAGAGTAAAAGATGATAAGATAGATGCCCTAATTAACATAGTAATGTGCTTAAATAGCAAAAGGAAATAATGTTTAGCGAAATAAAACAACACACGGACTGATTAAAAGCCCATAATGACGAAACCACTCGATCGAGTGGATTAACACCACTCGATCGACCAACTCCTCAGCAAAAGTCACTCGATCGACCAAAAAGTCCCTCGATCGAGTAGATGGTCTTGGTGCAGCTTACTCGATCGACTGAGAAACCACTCGATCGACCATCAGGGGGTGTAGAAACCACTCGATCGACTGGGAAACAGCTCGATCGAGCACTTTATCTTCATTTCAGCTCAAGTCTTCACCTAAGTGTCTCGTAATGCGTGCCACGACGCTCCCAAATGCAGTATCTCTCTCTGGAACAATCCCGTCTCCTCTAAATGCATGCAAAAAGGACGAAAAAGGGTACGGTTCCACTACTCTTGCGTTCATTTCTACAAAATAGACAAAATGAACCAAAGTAGCCAATTCGGGGCAAAATACCATAAAAATAGTATAAATATGCATGGAAATACGTGCTGAAATAGGCTAAAAAGACTATAAACTAGGCACGTATCAAATCTCCCCAAACCAAACCTTTACTCGCCCTCGAGTAAACTCAAAACTATACACTAATGGAACGGAAAAATAACTCAGAGCTAGCCTAACTTGTCTACTTGAACCAATTTAATGCAATAGAAATTAACAGTTTAAGCCAAGCAGTCAATACGCAAACGAATTATAAGCTGTTCAGAAATATAGCCGACCTATCGACCTTGCAAGACCAACAAAATCGGACTCTCTCGTGGTCACTCTTCTCTCATGAAGCAAAGGGTGAATGTTATATGTAAAAGAGAGAAGAAAAGACAGTCACTCACCTAACTGCGACCTACATAGCATGCATGCAACAAAAATGAAAGACAATTCAAGTACTAATGCACACACTCCAACCAATAATGTCCGTCACAGCCGAGGGCTTACAAATAAATTGGGAATAGTGAGGTTCAGGTGAGAAAAGGCAAAACGTGTTATGGAAATGTGGAGGTAAAAGCGTCAAGCTAGTTCCTAACAGGACCATAATGAAACCATCCTAATCTCAACTGACTGAAAGACTAAGCACAAGTGCCCTTCTTTGGCACAAAGCTCACTAGACTCAAACACAATCTCCTCAAAAAGATATGGGATAAAACGGAGGAGTCAGACGGTCACAAAACTCCCTTTTTAAACACCGTCTGAAACAACTAACTGAAACAAACAACCCCTTTCGATTGTACATCTTCGAACATCTTCTCAACTCTTTTCCATTTTCACAATCCTTTTTTTTTATTCACTGTACACGTGAATTCCTCATTTTTTTTTCATATTTTCATTTTTTTTTTTCTTTTCCTTTTCCTTTCCACGTTTTTCTTTCTTTTCTTTTCCAATTCTTTTTTTTTTCTTCTTTTCCTCCTTCCTCTATTTACACCAACTCCATACAATGAGATATGAGCCAAACTGCAGACGGAAAATCATACCACAAAAGGACATACTAAACTAGCTTGACTAGGCAGGCTTAATTTGGAATGTAGCTAATGGGTCAAAAGGCAAGTTTTGGCTAATGTGGAGCTAAATGGGTGAAAAATATAAGGAAAGGGAAGTTTGCAAGACCCTCCCTGCATGTGACACCAACCACAAACCCAAATATGTGCATTTGACGAGAAATTGAATGTCATAAATGTGCAAAAGGACGAACATGCTATGCAAGGAGTACTACTCAAAATTCCTAATGAACTGGTCATGAATGTCACCAGTTATGGCTCTAAAAACTCAGAATTTTTGAAGTAGTTTGCCAATTTGTAGGTCAAGTCTAAACAGTCAGCTTATATTTGAACAGAAATTCGTAGACTATGCGTATGACAAAGGTAAAAACTATCAATAAAGTGCAAGGCTCAAGTAAATTGACAAGTTATAGTGCATTGTCATCATGGGAATCTACCGTCCCGACTCAACCTATATGCAGAAATAAACGTGAAATTTTTGAATTTTTTTTTTGAAATTTTCTAATTTTTTGGATTTTTGATTTTTGATGAAAATAAACAACAATGCAAGCTGAAAAGTAAACGTGAATGCAAAAACAAATGCAAATGCAGACTCAAGAGGATGCTATACCCTCCCCAAACCAAAACGGACAAGGCCCTCGTTGTCCTCCAGCATACACCAGCAGAAATATGGGGGAACGGGAATATACAGCCAAAAAAAGAAAAATAATAAAAATAAAGGAGACAAAATAAAAGAGAAAGAAATCCATACAAAATACGAACTTCCCCAAACCAGCCAGAAAACTGGGGAAGTGAGTAGACCAGTAGCTACTCGTCGTCGTCGCCGCCGCCATCTCCCTGGTACTCCGACTCAACAAGACGGTTTCCCCAAACCAGCAACAAACTAGGGGAACCTCTAATCGTCATCTCCAGCCACATCCTCTGCACCTGGTGTAAATGGGGGATCCCTCATCTCCTCTCTGGCAGCTCGTTGTGCCGCCTGCTCAGCCCGCAACCGCAACTCTCATGCTACCGGTGTCTCCACCATCTCGTCCTCTGAGTCAGAAGGGAGTGGAGGGTACCCACCCTCTCGGTATCGGTAGAAGGAGGGATGCGGCCACCCCTCTGGAATCGGTCACCGTGCTCGGATATGGAACTCGTAGATCGGGAATAAGGCAAGAGCCTGATCCCGTCTCATCTCAGTAAGGTACCTGCACATATCCAGAAGCAAGGCATCACGACGCCCTTGGTCCATGACCTCGGGCGCCCCTAAAGCAGGAGGGAAAACAAAATTGGCCGGCAAGGCCGAACCAGAAGGAGGAGGGGTAAGTGAAGGCGTGGGCGTGAGCGTGGGTGTGTGTCCAGCCTGAGCCTGAGCCTGAGTCTGAGCCTGAGAGCCGGAAGACTCTCCGGCCTCCCGCTTCCTCTTCCTGGAGGAAGAAGAAGTAGGGGTGAAGGTAATGTGGTAAGTGGGTGGAGGTGGCCTCGCTCCCTCAGCAGCAGTCGGGAGCGGTAAAAGTGGAGGAAGGGTAGGGCACGGTAAGGTAACAGACGTGGAACCACAAATCTTCCACGTCCTCGCGCCCTTCTTCTTTGGGAACCAGGCGAAGTCAACCATGGCAGCCAAGTCAAGGTAGGCCTCCTTATGAGGCGCAGTAAGTCCAGGCTCAGTGGGGTAAAGATGGCGGGCAATACTAGTCACTAACCCGCCGCAGACAACAGAGGTCTTGACCTTCGTCCCAATTCCGTTCCAATGCTGAGCTACCAAGTAAGCAATGTTTAGAACAAACGGGGTACCGTAGTCAATGTTAAGGTACCCCGCGAGAATCGCTAGCTCAGTGTTGGTCACGTTATTGGGCTCAGGTCGCCCAAAGATGGTCTCTCCTATCAGTCGCAAGAAGTAACGGGGAGCAGGTAAGTGAACGTGAGCGCCCCTCCGCGCGGGGTAAGGAGTGTGAGAAAGTGCAGCCCAAAGCGGCTGAAGGATATCCCGAGGTGGCTCGATGGGGCCGTCACTAACTAGGCCTAGAACCTCCCCAAACCTGGCCAAAGTCCAATGGTGCGGCTCATTGCGGAGTCGAAAGTGAATGCAAGGACTAGAGTGGTTGGAAGCGTAAGAGTCGGTGTCAAAAGAGTAGGAGCTGAAAAACTCGTATGTAGGGATACGAATAGCAGCTTCCTGCAAGGTAATCAGACCCGACATTCCCGTCCCATTCAACAAACTACAGACCTCCTCATAAATTCCTAAGGTCTCTAGGTCAGTCCGCGCAATGAAACGGGTGGAGGAGAGAGGGCAACGAAGTAAAGCGGATAACCGAGTCCGGTGATCCGTGGAAGCAAAACGTACCGTGGGCATCCCTGGTAAAGGAGTGAGAGTGGCCTCTCTCGTAACAACAGCCCCAGAAGAGCTGGGAGTAGTGGCTAGCTGACTAGCCTGCTGACTCGGCCTAGGTGGCAGCATACCAGGCGTCGGGAATCGAGGCGTGAATCCTCTTTCCAACATAGATAAAGGCCTGGCAGGGGCAGAAACAGCAGCAGAAGCTGCAGTGGTGGCTAAGGTGGAGCTAGTGGCAACAGCAGGGGCCACTTACTCGCTCAAGGACGGGCCGGAGGACGAACTAGTGGAAGGTAAAGAACTAGTATCCATCCTGCAACATGGTAAAGGGCATGATAAGAAAAACGGCTGCTAATCGTGGTTAAAACAACACGTTAACCAACATGTGACAGCACATAAAGGCCCTATCAGTCGAAAAATTCGACTTACAGCAGATAAAATCCAACAATCCTCAAAAGTTAGGAATTAGAGAATGAAAATGGCGATAGGGAGACGGAAAAAGCAGTTAACAACAGCAGCAGGTAAGCAAGAACTGAAGTTAAACAAAGCATGACAGCATATAGACCGTCTGACAGTCGAAAATTCGACTTAGAGGCCCTAATCGCGGGAATCTCGAGCAAATTTCAAACTAAACATGCAAAAACAATGAGGAATTGGGATATGATCATCAAGCAAGCTAATTAAGGGCATACAAACACAATTAAGTCGAAGAAATTTCGACTAAACATGGATATTCAAACCCTAAATCGATTTTTACCTCATAGTATTCAAAGTAATTGAAATTAAAATGCAAAGGAGGTAAAAGAAATACTTACTTGGTGAGAATGATCCTACAATTGCAATTAAACTTCAAATAAACAAGTAGCAATGGCGATTTATCGAGCTTAAAACCGCAAACCCTAAAACCCTTTAAACACCGAGAAAACGAGCACAAATAGAGGGGAAATCAAGGGGCTTTTGAAGATTAATATGCAAGGAAGGGATTGTAGGTGGCAGATTTGGTGATTTGGGCAAGAAAAAGGGGATTTGGGGGAGTTTAAATCGCAATTAGGGGAAGGGGTTAGACGGAAATTAGGGTGAAATGAAATGAAATATGAAATAAAGAGTTTAAGATAGAAAACTCCCGTGTCCACTGCTCATTTCACTCGATCGAGTGGTTTTAAATCACTCGATCGAGGACTTTTGATGTCCCTGTTGCTCGATCGAGTAAAACTCACTCGATCGACCAGTTCCTCTTTTGGCTTTACTCGATCGACCAACTTTCCACTCGATCGAGTACAAAAAGTACTCGATCGAGGACTTTTTCTCGCGTAAGCCTTTTAATTCCGTCTTTTCTTCCTCGGAATGCGTAAAACTTCCCCAAACCTGCATAAAAACTTGTGGAAAAAATTCCCAAAATACCAAAAACGCAAAGGCACAGTCTATAGTCTTACGTCTACGCTAAAATTGTCTAAAACTAATTGTCCTAATTAAAACGCAGTAAAACAAACTCAAAAGAAATTCAAACAAATTATTTATTACAATGTGTTACACGGGGCATTTCCCCGCTTAAATCTCATCAAATTTCAGTAGCCCCTCGGTGGGCTTCTGACTGGAGGACGTCACCTCAGCAACATTGACCGTCCTCTTTAACTTCCATGAGCTTGAATTACCATTTGAAACAGTAGGAGGAATGTAGTTCCAATCTATGTAAGCTCGAACTTTCTTTGTCCTTGCTCCTCTGTCATCTTCTTTGGCATCCTTACTTCCAGTTTGATTGACAACAGTTGCACAACGTCCTTTGACAACTCCTTTATTGCTTTCATCTGTACCTGCAGCAAGGAAAACAGACGAACTTTCCTCCTTCTTGCTCTCAATCTGAGGCGGAGGGTTAACAATAACAGCATGTTTCTCCAAATTTTCATCTGGAGTGTCAATAATATGAGCAATAGAAGAGAGAGCATTGCAAGGCTGAGCTTGCATGGGAGCCCTCCGGAACTTAGACTGATGAAAAATCAGCTCCTCGTCCCCTACCTGGAAGGTCAAAGTCTTACCCCCGACGTCTATTACTGCACGGGCAGTAGACAAAAATGGTCTCCCTAAAATAATAGGGGTGTGTGCATCTTCGGAGATATCTAAGACAACAAAATCAACGGGAATAAAGAATTTCCCGATCTGAACAGGTACGTCTTCTGCTACACCTAGTGGCCGTGATAAACTACGGTCGGCCATCTGGACAGTCATGTTGGTGCAGGTCAGCTTTGTCAAACCAAGTCTCTTAGCCAGAGACAAAGGTAAGACACTTACGCTAGCGCCTAAATCGCATAGCGCGTTATCAATCAAATGCATACCGATATGACACGGAATCGAAAAACTACTCGGGTCTGATTGCTTAGGGGGTAACTTATTTTGAAATAGGGCTAACCCCACCTCGGTCAAAGCTACGGTCTCATTGTCATTAGTAGTCCTCTTACGTGCTAAAATTTCTTTCATAAACTTTAAATAAGAGGGTACCTTAGTCAGCAATTCAGTGAACGGCACGGTGACTTCCAAGCTCTTCAAAAGTTCGACAAATTTGCCGAATTGTTGATTAACTTTAGTATTTTGCAGCCGCCTCGGGAAGGGAACCGTGATAAGTATCTCAAGTCCCTTGTTTCTCGCTTCCAAAGTGTCTTCCGGAGCAAGTTCAGTATCCTTTGGGCGCTTCTTACCTCTCGAACGAGGCCTTTCTGGTAATTCCTCGCTTATACGAGCACTAGCAGGCTCTCGAATAAGCTTCCCGTCATCAATACTACTCGATCGACCAATATGCTCACTCGATCGAGCAGTTTCTCCTTCAGAATCAGTCGATCGAGCACAATTTCCACTCGATCGACCAACTCCCTTTTCTGCTTCACTCGATCGAGCATAACAATCACTCGATCGACCTGTTTCTTCTTCATTTCCACTCGATCGAGCACTGGAAACTGCTCGATCGACCTGTTTGCTAGCTGACAGCTCTTTATTTTCACCAGAGTACTGTTCACCATCAGTTACAGCTATCTTCGGGTCTGATTTCGACACTTCCGGTCCCTCATAAGAAAGACCGCTTCTCAATTCTATCAGATTTACCGTCTCATGTGGATTCTTCTTATTTTGAGTCGGTAGATGACCCTGCTTCCGCGAGGATTGATTTGCAGCAAGTTGGGCAACTTGAGTCTCAAGTGCCTTAAATGACGCGTCCTTCTGTTGATTTTGTTGATCATTCAGCTGCAATTGCTTTGAAATGGACTGCAACATGGACTTTAACTCACCCATCTCACTCACCCCACCGGAAGATGACGCACCATGGTTAGGAGGATTGAAAGACGGAGGCTTCTGATAGCCTTATTGATTCTTATGTGGTGGGATATATGGTTGCTGCTGCTGGTTCGGAGGAGGAGTAGGATTGATCACATTTTGGCTAGTCCACCTCAAGTTGGGGTGGACATTCGGCTCATAATAACTGTTGTTCTGCCTGTAGTGTTGAAAGGCAGCGCATGACTCGAAAGAGTTGGGACAATGATCAGAAACATGTCCCTCTCCCCCACATCTTGTACAGACGAAAGGACCATCTGTCACAGCATTAACATGGTACATCCCTCCTTTGAAAGCTCCCCCAGTTCATACTTGTCAAACCTCGCAGTGAGAGCTTCTAAAGCAGCTACTGAAGAGGATTCAGCAGCTCTCCTTTGGTTTCCTCTTGAATTCCCATATTCAGCCTTATGAGTGGCCAAATCGTCTATGATCTTCCACCCCTTGGTTGCTCCCAAATTCTCAGCAAATCGGTCGCTGGCTGCAGCATCCAAAACAGCCCTCTGATCGTCATACAGCCCATTGTAGAAATGATTGCACAAGCTCCATTTTTCGAAACCATGGTGCGGAATGGTTCGCACCAGCTTCTTAAAACGGACCCATGCCTCGTGGAAGTTCTCGTCAGGCCCCTGTTTAAAGCTCGTGATCTGAGCTCTAATGGCAATAGTCTTCGATGCAGAAAAGTACTTCTTATAGAATGCTAAAGCCAGTGAATTCCAGTCGGTTATACCGTGGGCAGCCCGGTCCAAATCCCTATACCACTCCCTTGCAGCATCGCGGAGTGAGAAGATAAACATGGTTTCTTTTATCTGGTCCTGGGTCACGCCGGTTGGTGGGGGTATGGAACAACAGTAATCAATAAATGTCTCCATATGCTTAGCTGCATCTTCAGTTGCAGCTCCCCCGAACTGGTTTCTCTCAACCATACTAATGTATGAAGGCTTTGGTTCGAACTTCCTGACATCTCCTGGTAATTTCGAACCCCTTATATAAATTTGCAGCTGTCGGCTCAGAATGACTTGCTATACTCGCTTACTCAGCCATTTCGGGAATTTCTGGAGAAGTGACAGTCTCGACTGATGAATCGGAAACTGGAGAAGACGGTGGATTTTCCTCGAACAGCTCGTTCTCGTAAAAGCTAGAACGAGAACTGGGCTCTTCCTCGAACTGTTGATCTTGAAATAATCTCCTCTTTGCGTGCAAGGTTCTTTCAATCTCAGGATTGAATGGTAGTAGTGGACCACCCTGCGACCTGCGCATAAGAAGAAACTACAAACAGAATATAAGAATAGTCTAAGGAACTGGTGTCCCTTAAACTAAAAGAAGGATTAAAAGTAAAACAACTAATAATTTGAACAATTGCCTCCCCGGCAACGGCGCCAAAATTTGACACGGCTATCGCAACCCTATCAAAGATAAAACCTAACGGTCTCAACTAAAATGTAGTAGAGGCAGTCGAGTATCGAATCCACAGGGAGGTAATGTAATTATAGCTGTCTAATTCTAATCCTATGGTAACAATTGGGGGTTTGTTTGAATTTGGTTCTAAACTACGAAGTTGAAAGGAAAGAGAATCAAGGGTAAGAGCAATAAAACAGTAAAATCGATTTAAACTATCAAGAAGAGAGGGACATGTCGGGAATTCGGTTCACTACGGTAGTCCTGTGACTCAGCTGTAAATGATTCAGACGAACTAATATGAGACGGATGTTGAAAGGTCCTTTCGGTCCACTTTCTATCCTAAAATACCGCTAACTTAACTTTCATCCTCATTAGGGTAGTCTACTGTTTATAGCAGGCCTATTTAGTCCAATCTTTCGATCCAGGAATAATTTTAGCCAGATTAAAGGGTGACATAGAAGCGTGCACTCAACTAGGTCGAATAAATACAGTTAAATTGCTATAGTGACAGAGTCTCGTAATCAATTCGTCTAATTCATCTACTACATCGTCACATTTCTACCGTAGATCCCCTAATCCCAACATGAAAGGGGCTTAGCTACTCATATCGGTAATTAAACTAACAGCAATTAAATTCCTAGCAGAAAACATAATGAATAAACAACAAATTGCGATAAAGGAAATTAGGGCAAAAGAAATAATAACATAAACAAGAAATTAAGGCAACCAAATGATTATTATTAATAAAGGAAGAGAGGGAATTACAATCAATGCGAATCCGGCGTAAAGAACAACTGAATCCGAGCAATAATAATCCCAAAATAAGTAACAGTGAAGAGAAAAATAAAAGTAACGTAGTAAGAGTTTTCTACTGTCAAAGGTAGAGTAAAAGATGATAAGATAGATGCCCTAATTAACATAGTAATGTGCTTAAATAGCAAAAGGAAATAATGTTTAGCGAAATAAAACAACACACGGACTGATTAAAAGCCCATAATGACGAAACCACTCGATCGAGTGGATTAACACCACTCGATCGACCAACTCCTCAGCAAAAGTCACTCGATCGACCAAAAAGTCCCTCGATCGAGTAGATGGTCTTGGTGCAGCTTACTCGATCGACTGAGAAACCACTCGATCGACCATCAGGGGGTGTAGAAACCACTCGATCGACTGGGAAACAGCTCGATCGAGCACTTTATCTTCATTTCAGCTCAAGTCTTCACCTAAGTGTCTCGTAATGCGTGCCACGACGCTCCCAAATGCAGTATCTCTCTCTGGAACAATCCCGTCTCCTCTAAATGCATGCAAAAAGGACGAAAAAGGGTACGGTTCCACTACTCTTGCGTTCATTTCTACAAAATAGACAAAACGAACCAAAGTAGCCAATTCGGGGCAAAATACCATAAAAATAGTATAAATATGCATGGAAATACGTGCTGAAATAGGCTAAAAAGACTATAAACTAGGCACGTATCATCCATGTATAAGTCTCATACTACCAAGCAAAACTAGCATTCATAAATACAATCCTTTAGCCTCTAAGTCATATAGTATTACTCAACTAACGTGAAATCTTTATTGTACGAATGGTTGCCTCTTCCTCACTCGACAATTTGAAGCCAACCCTTATAATAATTGGTTTCGTTATTTATCCTCCCTCTCAGGTATCGTGTACAAAGCATCTTAAGACGGTTTGACACAAATATTTACGTAAAATGACTTCCTAGTTGATCAAAATCACCTCATTAAAGTACTTCATGCGTTTCAATCGTTGTTTTTTACTATTGATTAAAATATCCCCTAAAAAAAGGTAAGCAGATGAACGGAACAGACGAAATAATTTTTAGCAATCACCGGAAAGTCACTAAGTGTCATTGAGGTTCATTCGTTTAATTAAAAGTTTCTACATATTATATGTGATTATGTGAAAATAGTCAATCATCCATGATGTTATCTCATTTTTCGTATCCGTTATCGTTTTATGGTTTAAACTAACTCTTTACATTTACACTAGACAATCAGACCTGCTTTCTGATAAATATTTTTCATAATGTATGGTGTATATTAAATATTTACACTAACAATTTGTTGAAACATATGCAGATCACAAGTGATGAGGATAATGCTTCAGCCCTAGTGTAAAATGAAGTTTTATATGATGATAGGTCATAATTTTCTTTTCCTTTTTTAGGTTTTAGACTTTGAGTTCAGCCTATGTGGGTATTTATTGACATATCTCACCCTTGTACTGGATTACTCAACTTTTTTTTTTGTTTTATTGATAATAAAATAAAATGTGATGGCCAATATATTCATGTCCTTTTTTATTTCAACCATTGTACTGAAGTGCGAGGACACGTCTTTAAATAAATAGTAAGGGGAGTAATCACTTAAACATGTAATCTCGTAAGAGAATACCACGAACATCAAATTGTTGCTCTAAATTCCGGGTTAGATGAAGTTAAATAGAATTAACTAGGTGCACGGTACAATTAAAACACCCAGCCCGATTATAAAAAAAAATAATCAAGTTATGATTCGTACTTCCTCGGTTCGATTTGATTGTAATACATTTGCAAAATCCCTCTTAAATATCTAAAAAAAACGTATAAAGCTAAATAGAAGTATGAAACTGATGAAGTATCTGCAAAGTAATTTATTACCTCGAATACGGGATACCTATACCTAACTCTCTTAATTTGCCATCCAATAATTTTTGGAAACATTAAAAATCCATGTTTCCATATTGTTGAGAATAAAGCTTCGGCCCATATGAGTTACACATGTAAATATCCCACGTTGGAGAATTACAGAAGAGAATTCCACTATATAAGGCAAGGGGCTACTTCCTATACTGCCAATTGGTTTTAGATTGGAACCCTCTTGGGCCTGTGTTGTGGACTCTTTCTCCTCCATTTGGATACGGCCCAGACCCGTTGTTGAATTTAATATGGTATCAACGCCCATAGCTAAACACCTAGGTTTAATGGGCCAAAGTTTGAAGTCAGACGAGCAAAGTTGCTCATGGCTAAAGACCTAAATTTCATGGGTCAAATTTTGTAGTCCGACGAGCAAAGTTGCTCAGTTGAATTTGTCCAGTGTGTGTGACTGCAACTGGAGGAGAAAAAAAAAGCCTCAGTTTGCTTGTGAAAAGGACGTTACATGTGAGGGGGAGTGTTGAGAATAAAGCTTCGGCCCATATGAGTTACACATGTAAATATCCCACGTTGGAGATTAGAGAAGAGACATCCACTATATAAGGCAAGGAGCTACTCCCTCTACTGCCAATTGGTTTTAGAGTGGAACCCTCTTAGGCCTGTGTTGCGAACTTGTTCTCCTCCGTTTGGGTGCGTCCCAAGCCTGTTGGTGAATTTAACACATATTCGTTTAACTTTAATTAGGAATAGGAATTGACTTCAAATTAAACTTAGAGTAACACTATTATTAGCAATATATACGGTTTTTCATGTGACTTTTATAAATCAATCCTGATTCTCTCAAAATAATTCTTAAAATATATACAGTTTTTCTAACTGGAACCCTTGCTTGAACCCTCTTGCCAGGTATACTCTCTTCATCACTGTTACCCGGGGTAATTTCCTCATCCCCACTCTCATCATAATCACTCAATTGCTGACAATGTTGTCAGGATCGAGATCCTACTTTGGATCGATCGAGACTCTCGGGATTGGATCGTATTATCGAATTGTAGGATCGTACGATCCTACAAATATTGCAAATTAACTTATTTTTAGGGCATATCTCTTGAGATTATGTCAATATTATACAAAATAACACCAAAAAACACTTGAAATTTAATAGTTACTATATAAAAACAGTCAACAGTGTGCCCCATAACGAACAGAGGTAAAAAAAAGTGCTTTTACATTTCAAGAGCTAGAGTTGGACTATTTGGCTCCTAAAACTACAGTACCAGTAGTCCATTAATCGTCTTATCCAAAGCTTATGTCGCCCACATCTTCACTTCCTAGACTATTAACACTAGTACAGTAGTACTTCATTATCTTGCATACCAACATAAAGAAAAATTATTATCAGAAAAATAAAATTAGAAGTTTGACTACTAACAAAAAAAAAAGCACAAACAGATGGATACTTGCGCTAATTTACTACTTTCTTCGTCTCATTCATTTGTTTACCTTTTTTTATTATTTATGAAGGTTATTTAGTCAAAGGTAAATAAACGATTACAACGGAAGGAGTATGAACAAAATTGTAGTTGGAGTGATTAGGGAGATTACAACCGATCCTACACTCTTTTATTTTTTTTCTTGTCCATTCAGTGCTTCTGAAGCTGCTTCTAGTTGGAGTTGATCTACAATTTTAAGGGCATCTGCATTAAATTCTTTCAGTCTAACCCTTGTCTCTTTTAACTCATAATCAACATCAGACAGATCATCCAAGTCTCCCTCATTCAGTGCTTCATTAACAAGCTCAGCTTCATCATCTAATTCCACATCTGACTCACTTTCATAATCCTCAGATTCACACTCAGCTTCGTCCTCACTTGAGTCAGTAGAATTTACACCAGCTAAATCAACATTTGCCTCATACTCATTAGACAGATCTGCTAAGGTCACATCATTGAAATTATATGAGGTTTCAGGAGGCTCTTCATGAACAATGTTGTCTGCTTCTGTGGGAGATGCTTTTTTTGAGCTATGCACAATGATGTCTGTTGAAGATGGTTGTATTGAGCTATGCACAGTGATGTCTGCTTCTAAGCTCAATTTGGGCGAGGTTCTTAAAATAGTATGAGTGCTTGATTTTTTGGATTTCAATATGGTTGTGCTTTTGTTGCTGCTTAGTTTTGAGGTTGTTGTGGTTTTTAAAGTGCTTGGTTTTGTTGTGATTGTGGTTTTTGAAGTGCTTATTTGTGATGTAGTTGTGGTTTTTTTAGTGTTTGGTTATGATGAGGTTATGCTTTTCCTATTGCTTGATGACAAGGACTTGTGCTTTTTGTGTTAAATAATGTAGGGGTTTCAATTATGGCAGTGGGTGAAGACAAAGGTGGTCCCTTTATACAAGTACTTCCCTTTCTTCAAGGAATCTTTTTAGCTGGCATTTTCATTAAATTAAGACCATCCCCACACTCTAACAGTTGCATTAACTCAGTAACATCACAGCCAGGTATAATATAGCACTCACTTACTCTCTCATCAACGGTCATCTTACCAATAACCTCCGCATGAGTGTCATCATGAGCCTTTTGCAATCCATATTTAGGACTCATGAAAAATATAGCATCCACATCCCTCTTAAAACCACATTTTTCAGCTTTCTCAACTAATGTAAACCAACACATCTTATCTGGATCAATGCCAACAGTCTTAAAGGTACTACCCATAAAGACCAGACCATTATCACCCCTTCTAACATAGTCACCATGCCATAATTTCAAAGTCAGAGTTTTCCATTGATTTTCCTAATTAATCAACAATATTTGAATAACAAATCAACAAATTGTTTTAAATGATTAACAACTACAACAAACAATTAATAAACTGAATAAAAATGATAAACATAAATCAAACATGGAAGAAGAAAGGGAACAATTAAATTACATTTTTCATCGTGATTGCAAATTAGGGTAAAAATCGATTTGAAAATATTCCGCCTTCAATGAACAAAAAGCATCAGGAGCATTGAGATTAGGGTTTCTGGGAATGGTGATGGCGTGAGTAAAGTAAGAAAGGAAAAAGGAGATTAATGATGATGTTTGATAATTTTATCTGGGAATCTGGAGAGGTAAAAGAAAGATAAAAAGACGAAAGTTGTTTAGGTGAGGGAAGCTAGTTAAAATGTGGCTTTCAAATAAAGACAACCTGCTAATCCGGTTGCCCTTCAACTGATTCTAATATATGGTGAATAGTACAATAGTAGATAGTAAGTGTAGTTAATCCATAGGTCATAATATTTTGAGAAGGGCACCCATAGTTCATAGTATTAAATAACCCTTTTTTGACAAAAAGAAATGATACATGAGATCCACTCATTGGAAATTTCGCTTCAATGTGGGGTCAACTCACCCAAAGTGTTATGTTGAGTCTTGGATTTCCGAGAGTCAACTTTAAGACTTTGTCAAGAGTAGGGTAGATTATTGGTAGTCTTGAGTGACCGCTCTGTGGTTGGAACTTCATTATTTTATTTTATTTTTAAATAAATGGCCCAAACTACCTCGCGTTCTCATATCATCATTTATTTAGAGAACCAATTTTTTTTTTATACTCCGCAAAACAATCAGCTCGAATAAAATAGGAATTACTGACTTGCTCATGATATAAAATAGAAATAATAACTTACTCATGATATAAAAATAACAAATTCAACAAGTGAAATAATACAATCTACAAATATTTAAGATGATCAAATATTTAAAATAACTACTAATTAAAATAAAATGATTTTAATCAACAAAACATAACGAAAAAAATATATAAATAAATTGTTGAAAACAAATTCATGGGCGACCTTTTTTTAAAAATGAGTCACTAGATCTACAAAGATTCAAGAGTTTGAGTAAGGTTGAAACTTAAAAATAATTAAAAAGGTGCTAAAATTGAAAAAAAAAAATATTGATAATTGAAGAAATTATTGGAATGAAAAACCGGATAGAAAAGTTCTAATTTCATAGAAAAACAAAACTTAGAGAAAAAAAGCGTTAATGAAAAATGCATATATACTATAATATAAATTGAAATTTTTTGGTTTATCATCTACAAAACCAGAAATAACCCGTAATTAATTTATTGTTTTTTTTTTTTGGAAATCCTTATAATACACCTTCATGTATGAGGGGTGATCTTCAGTGAGAGAGACCGTTAAGATTAGGCGATAATATATACAGAGTATTTAGGTTTGTAATTTGGGGTGAAATTTGTAGATTTAAGACTTTAGACTGTGTTTAACCGGGTACCAAGCTTGGTATGAACAACAGTTTGAGCATCAGACTTGCATAAGATTTGTAGAATTTATGCATAGAGCTAATACTACTGTTGGGAAGTCTTAGGGTGGGTCTTGGAAATTCAAGACCCACTTTAAGACCCGTGATAGTGTATTGTGTGTGTAAAAGTGGGTCATATTTATTGTTGATATTTTTGATAGGTTTGAGGGATAAAGTGGAATAAATAAGAGAGTCTGAGTTAAGTCTTAATGATAAAGTGAATTCTTTTTACTATTGTAAGACTTATATTCGGTCTATGGATAAACTTAGTCTTACGCTGAGAGACATAGTGAAATTTGTACAATTTACATGATATAAGGCCATAAGCGTAAGGTTTCTTAGAGATAAGTATAGGACAGTGATAGGGCGTCACGGGTGGCGCCTAAATTTGGTACCACCCTCTCACATGCATTCTTAATTGAAAAGGTCCCCACTCACCCCATGTGAGAGGGTGGCGCCCAAAAAGAGTGCCACCTGGTGGCGCCCTTTCATTTTCCAGAAGTATATGGGCCAAATTCGTGGACCACATAAACAGTGGTGGAGCGATGGGGGCTAGCAGGGGCGCTCATCCCCGCTGGCATTGGAAATTCTCGAAATGTTTAGTTAAAATTTTCAAAAAAGTTCGAGGTCCCCTTATAAAATTACTCTTTCGACCCGCTGACTTCAAATCCTAGCTCCGTCACTGCACATAATTAGATACCTAGATCCATTATGGATGACATCGCATGTGGGTCAATTATATGCTCGAAAGTTATAAAGTGGATTTACCATACACTAATGCACATGAGGTACATGACTACATGACACAACCCAAATAATAATAAGAGTAAATTATCATCTACATCCACGCTTAATCCACTTTTTTACATTCTCTCATGTCAAATTTTTTTTTTAATAAATTACACCCAAATTAATAGCTCAGGTTATAAATTGCACCCAATATTGGTTTCAGACAACAATTCCGACAAATTTCATATTTTTTGGGTTAAAACATTTATTTTAGGATGATTTTGCCCTTCTTCGTTCCTTTATTAAGCTTATGTATTGTTAGATGTTTAAAATCCCCATTCATTCGCTTCTTCATCCTTCTCTCTCATCTTCTCCAATTTGATTTCGTTCATTGTGTTCCTCATCCTCAAGGTAACTCATTCCCTATTGTTTTGTTTTCGTTTATTGTGTTCAATTAAAGATTTTTGTTTAATTTTGTCAAAGTTCTTGCTAATTAGGTTGCCTTTTTTATTTTTATCTTTTGAATATAAGCTGCAAACAAATACGAAAAAAGAGAAAGAAGAACTTACATAAATTTGGGGATGGATGAACAATCTTTCAAATATAAGAGCTGAATAATTCAAGTTACGATTATGACAGAGATTTGGGGGAATTTTTAGGGGGAAATGTTTGAGGAAAATATTTGGGAAAAATTAGATTGAAGAGATGAAATAGGGAAATAAATGAACAGTCGCAAAAAGAACAATCGCAAAAACCAGAGTAATAGACGCGAGGGCAAAATAGTCACTTCATAATTTTTTCGCCTGAAAATGGTGTTGGGTGCAAAATATATCCTCAGCTATTAATTTGGGTGTAATTTAAAAAAAATTGACGTGGGAGTAAATGTAAAAAAGTGAGTTAAGTGTGGGTGTAATTTATAATTTACTCTAATAATAATCTCAAACGGGTTAGAGAGAAGTGAGAGAGGGCGGTTGAGAGAGGACTCGGTTGCCGCCTACTGCCGGTCATTTGACACTGCCTAGCTCACGTTGGCCCCTTTGTCACCGACGTCGAACGTGTTAACATCGCCGGACTATTTGATGCCGGCTCCTTCACGTTCGTTTTGATGTCTGGTTCTTTGCCGCCATCAGGTTCTTTTCTCCTATCGCCACTGCCTTTCCGCGGTATGTCTCTGGTTTTAGTGTCGGGCTTCCACTTCCTTATCGGTCTGCCATTGTCGTATCTCGTGCAAGTGGTGCGGCTGTTCACCGGTTGCTGCAAGCGATTAAGGTTTTGGTGTAGGCAGCGATTTTGCGTGTGTTCACATGCACGTGAACCGTTGGTATCGTTTTTTGCGTTATCGTCGTGATTGCATTGCTTCCTTTGTCCGTTCTTTTGTCCATGACTGAAGTGGTTCATCCATGTCCTTTTGTGGGTGCCAAGATGGTGGTGGTAATGGTCTTACTAAAAATTCTATGATCACACGCCTTCATGATCGGCATGGTAATGTGGACGCTCTGGTAATTACACGCCAATCCCTTTACACTAGTTTGTCCATTTTTTCTGACGCGGAGGTTAAATTTAAGGGAATGGTTATTTGGTTATGTGGGGTTTAAAATTAATACTCTTCGTTCTAAGTGTTGGCATCGTCCGAGTTATGATTTTGTAGCACCTCTTGATTGTGGTGACGGTGTTGCTACATTTATACTTTATGATTTTCCCAAAACACCCGGCCCGTCTTCATCGTCTGGTGTTGTTGTTGAGCCTGATGCGCCTTGTTCTTTAAATATGTCTTCTCTTGATCGTCTGTTTTCTAAGGGGTTTCACACTGTAAAATACATACCTCCTAAATGTCGTCCTATGTTTTCTCGGGTTTTAAAGGGGGGTCTTAACGATGTGGTTAACTCCTTTGGTGACCTCTCCTGCTGGGTTAACTTGCTTGTGTTGCCTCTTTGTATACTTAAGACCTTTTTCCCAAGGAGTAATCTTGAGTTTAGGACGGTTTTCAAGCATCGGCGTTAGGAGGAGAGTATTACTAGTACCATTCGTACTTAGGGTGTGCCAGGTGGCAATTTGCAGCTTGTACGAGACACCTTAGCCAAGGTTTCTCCTTCTTTTAGTGTAAAGGAGGACCTTGAGTGAGCTTAACATCCGGCAGTGTGGACGGAATATTTGTGATGGTCATTACACTACTGTTGTTCAGGTGCTTTCTTCTTCAGGCATTCGTGCTTACAATTATGGCACTCTAGAGGCGTTGAAAGATAAGCACCATATCGCTACATCTCCCATCTTGCCACATTTGCCCACTGATCACCATCCTCTCATTGCTGTAAGAGACATTCTTCCCTTTATATTAAACACACATATAAAAAGGGACATATTGGATATATCATCTCATACATAAGCTTATACATTCAGTGACTTAAAGAAAGGAGACATAAGACCTTTTAAAAAAAAATGCTTCAAAGAAATTAACGAAGAAAGACTTATCCCATTTATTCTCTTTTAGGTAATAAGTTTCAACTTAACCCTATTTTATTACTCCTTCCGGCTCGGTTATTTATTTATTTGGTTTGACACAAAACCCCAATGAAAGAGGAGTACAATTATTGGAATACAAATGGACCAAATTGAGTGTAGAGGATCAAGCTGCCCATCAAGACATTCTACAAATAAAAAGGTAAACAATTGTGTGAGAGACCCCAAAATAAAATAGGTAAATAAATGACCGAGATGAAGGGAGTAATTCCTTTGATTCTAATCATTACCTGTTTAAAAAAAAATTCAGACATAAGTACATAACAACACATAAATTGTAAAAATGGGAAGCAATCTTCCTAGAAATGGTAATGGACAATATGCTTCTCAATATATTTTAGTAAAAAAAATAGAATACAATAACTAAATTTGGATTGGCCGCGTGTACTCGTGTGCTATTAATAGTAATAATAATAATACTAATAGTAATAATAGTAATAATAATAATAATAATAATAATAATAATAATAATAATAATAATAATAATAATAATAATAATAATAATTGGTAAGTTTCTCCTAGCAATTTCCTAATTGTCTTACCTTCTACTATAAATACAAGACTAGACCAATTCAAATTTACTTTTGCACAAAATTCACATAAAAGAGAGAGAGGGGGATAATAAGAAGGAGAAAAGGAAAGGAATTTATCGTCTTTTATTCGTCTCAAGGTAAGTTTTTATAAAACCGACTCATAACTAATCTCTCTCGCAATTACTTTAAATATTTAGCACCATTGACCACCTTGACTAAACCGAGACTTGACCACCACCGTGAGACTTCACCGTGACTGACCTTAACCGACGTTGACCAGGGGAGGTGGTGGTTTGACCGCTAGTTTAGGGTATTGTTGTTGTATTTAAACCGTGTGTTTATACACGGACAATTGTTTGTTGTGGCTTGGACTCGGGTCAGCTGGGTTGCTGGGGTGGGTCACCAGATGTGGGTGGTTGTAGCCGGTGTTTGTAGCCGGTGGTTTGGGTGGTGACTTACCGGAGTTCGCATATGGTGAAGAGTGTGTTTTTGTTGTTACTTAAACAGAGAAAGGGGAAGGGGTTTTCGACCCAATTTATGATTTGATCGGACTTGGGTTCGGGTTGGGCCCTGCATTGGTGGTTTGTGGTGAGTTGGGGAGTGGTTGTCGTGGTGGTGTTAGTTGGTGGAAAACCCGAGAGTTACACAGGTTGTTGGTGGTGTTGTTGTTATTGTTAAAGTCGACTCACCCTACTCGACCTAGACCGTGACTTGGGCTGGGGTTCTGCTGGTGACTCCACCGGGGGTCGAAGGAAACCACGGTGGTGGCTAATGAGGGTAAGTGTGGTGGTTTTGGTTGGGGTTTTGTGCGGGTTGTCGTGAAGGTATCCAACATTGTTGGTGTTGTTCGTTGTTGATGGGGGTGGCTAGGGCGTGATGGGCTGGCTGTGTGTGGTGGCTGGTGTTGGTGTTTGGTTCACGGTTAGGTGGTAGACATAGGTGGCTCGTGGTGGAGCTGATGGACGGGTATGGTGGCTGTCGGGTTTGAGTGTTACACACGGGTTTTGGTTGGATGGCTCGTGGGTGAACACGGTTTAAATCGTGTACTGTTTGGGTGTTTTGTTTGAATTTCTTAAGACGGGTTTTGAATATTAACTATGTAATTGTTTATATTTAGTTTAATTATTTCGTAGATTAGTTTAGTTAGTAATTGTAATTATTTAATTATGTTAGGTGACGGTTTTGTGGAAGAAAATTACTAGTTGATTTGCGCGGATTACTTTTGTTGGAATATTTGCTTATCAGGTAGGATAACTACTCAACTCGTATTATTATTAATGACTTGTACAATTTATTGTCTAAAGTGAATTGGATGTATTATTGGATTATTGGATGAGGTATATTAATATTGTTGGATGCCTCAGCTTAGTGTCTGAGATGAATTGGTTGGATATTATTATTATTATTATTATTATTATTATTGCATATCATTTGCACTGGATACCTCAGACTCGTTCTGTGATGATTATTATTATGGCATGACATTTGCATTGGTTTCTCCAGGCTGGTTCTACAGGACTTGTCTCTGGGATGAGTTTACCGAAAACTTAAGGTTGGGATTATTGCATTATTTTTCCCGGGCCAGGGATTGGCGGGATGAACGGGTGTTTCGGGGATGAGCTCATGTGCATTGGCATATCATATCATATCATGCATTTTCATTGACTTCATCTTATATTGTTGTTAGTTATTCTACTTAACCGTTTGGTTGACCGTGTATTCGTTAAACACCTATGATGAACCAATTATTGAGGAGCAGATTGACTGACAGGTACTTAAGATTAGCTGGCTTGGGAGCTCATGGGGATGCGTGAGGATTTCGGCCGGTCTACCTAGAAGTCTAGATCACATAGTTTTTATTATTCAGTTTATTTAATTCCACTGGGAGTTGTAATAAAGTTTTATTTTAAATTTATTTAATATTGGTTAAATTGTAATAAAACCTTTATTCGCTAAATTTTCCTCCATTCAACTCCACATTACAAGTTTGCTTTTCACTTTTGGCAACGCGTGTTTTACGCGTTAAATATCTTTAGCTACGTATTTGCAAAATGTTAGGGTGCAAACTCATGTCCCACATCGGTAGAATAAAGATGGAAGATCATCTTTATAAGTGTCTACAAAATATAATAGTACAATGCCTTTTGGGAAGGAGCCCAAAAGTAAATCCGTGAGGGTTTGGCCCAAAGCGGACAATATCGTACTATTATGGATGGTGGACATCGATGCAACAGAGGCCCAACACGGGATATTCACGCTTCCGCACAACAAGTGGTATCAGAGTCCAAGGTTCGACTTGGGCTAGACATGAGGATGCATCAATAGGCCCAATGTAACACCCCCATACACCAAGGTGCCTTACCAAGACCACTCAATGCATGAAAGTGCTACCATCTACGTTACCCGAGGCAATGAATATCAAATAGACCATAAAGTACGACTGTTATAAAACCAAACTACAACTGAAGTAACAAAAGTATTATGATAACACAGCGGAAGACTACTATCACACCCGTGGCGACTTCATCCCCAGCTAATCCCGTGCGCATCCATAGTATACCTGCTAGACAACTGTTCACCACTCCTGAATGGGTCACCGCAGTTTTTAAAACATTTATACGGGGTCAGTTACTGATTACACAAAACACAATACATAAGATACAACACACACACATCACCCCAAACTCCATCACAACTCCACACACCTGACTACACACTAAAGTGTGTTGTCCTGCCAGAATACCCATCGCAACAGATATTCCACACCGCTAGTGGGGGATCGCAGCCGTACCCACCTAAACCCCGCTCATCTCATCCGAGCGATAACCCATGTTCCTTAATGTGCACATCCCCTCTGTGGCGGGTTCCATAGAGGGCGAATCAAGGGCGTGAAGCCACTCCCGCAAGTGACTCCACTCAGCCGAGGACGCACCTCGCGAACCACAGACAAACAATCACAAGCAACCACTTTATACAACAACAATTACCAATTACCAATTACCAATTCCAATACGATATGAATTAACAAAAATAATCAACAACCACCAACAATCAATCAACCAACCAACATGTATGTAACCGATAACTGAGTAGGAAATCCTACCTGGAAAAGTAATCACCAAGATCGTCACAATCAGCTAATCAAAACCGTCCTTCAACGAAATCAGCTCCTATCAAACAATCACCATCTAATAATCACAATACTCCCAAAACTCCAATTTACCTAATTAGGGTTTTAACCAAAATCAAAGAAACGGTATAAAAACTATAGTAGGATCTTACCCACAATATGACAGTCTCAACGGCGTAAAGAACACATCGATCCGACGACTCTAGCCCTTAGGATTTGATAGAAATGCGAGAGAATGATGCAACGTAGTTTTGTTTTCTTTTGTGAAGGTTTTAAAACAAAGTAGAAAGGTAAAAGAAACCGACGGAAATATTTATATAACCTTTTCACGCATTAATGTCAAACCCGGCAAAACCTGTATAACTCGACTTACTCGATCGAGTGAGTCACTTACTCGATCAAGTGACACCTACTCGATCGAGTACCCTACTTACTCGATCGAGTACCCATCAGACAGTACACTGTTTCGAAACCAAAACTTACTTACTCGACAGAGTAAGCCTTACTCGATAGAGTACCCAACAATACAGAAAACTGTAGTATTACACCCAAGACTTGAAGTTGTACACTGTAAGGCATGGAACTCCTAGCTCGGGGCGAGTCCTTGAGCAAGCCCGGTCCAAGGTTAAATGGATGAAAGGAGTCATAGGTATTATGGGGACAAAGACCATTTGTGTACTAGAACTGTTGATCAGGTGGACCCTTATCATATTGGGTGTCACAGGTCTGGTGGGTCCTTTCCAGGTTGGATGCCAGAGACCGTTTGTGTTCTAGGACTTTTAAAGTGGAGGACACGGTCTAGGGTATATTGGATGCAGAGGATGTTCGATATGCATGTGTAGCAAATTCCCAAGAAGGGCACATGGACATGTAGGCTCAAGAGCATGTGGGGGCACTCACTTGACCATGCGGTGACATGTGGTGCAAGACATGACTCGTGGTAGCACGGTGTGTCGACTAAGGGGAGGTTATCAAGACTTGTGATGTTTCGGGTGTCTAGAAGTTGAGGCTGTAGGTGTGGGAAATTCTCCGTAGAGGTCATGGTCCGAGTCAAGATGATGGTTCTTGGTTTGAGGGGGGGATTGTTAGGGTGCAAACACATGTCCCACATCGATAGAATAAATATGGAAGATCATCTTTATAAGTGTCTACAAAATATAATAGTACGAGGCCTTTTGGGAAGGAGCCCAAAAGTAAATCCGTGAGGGTTTGGCCCAAAGCGGACAATATCGTACTATTATGGATGGTGGACACCGATGCAGCAGAGGCCCAACACGGGATATTCACGCTTCCGCACAACACAAAAATTATGAAAGTTAAATATTCTTAATGCTCCTAAAGACGAATCAAATAAGATCCCACGTGAATATATTTTCACTTATGTATCGAGAGAGAATCGAAATTGAGTGTTCACTTGTGAATAGTGTACAAAAGAGAAAATTGTAATGTGGAGTTGAATGGAGGGAGTATATAAAGTACTTTGGTTTGTTTTACTTTGTTATTCACTACCTCGGGCAACCAAGATGGTAAGAGTTCTATTTACTTGAAAATGTCTTGCTAAATTCTCCTAAACAAATGGGGGTGTTACTCTATAAGAGACCATAACAGTAAGGTAATTTTATTAGGAGCTAAAACTTGTGGTTTTAATAGCATTCTCGTTGCAGAAACTCTTGCTTTAAAAGAAGGCGTACTAGCAGCTAAATCGTTAGGAATTTCAAAACTAATAAATGAAGGAGATAATCTTAGTGTTATTAACTCAATTCGGAAGACTTGGGAAATTTCTTGGGAAATTTCAGATATTATCAAAAATGTGGTTTTAGGCCTTATTTTTTTTCGATAAAGTGGTGGTTAAACATTGTTTTCATGAGTCGAACAAAGTTAATGACTTTATGGTCTCGATTGGACATTTTTGTTCAAATCTTTCGAGGTGGTTTGATAGGGGATGACTTTCAACTCACCTCTATTATCCAAAAAAATAAAATAGATTAGTCTGAGTTTAGAAGATCAATCTAATTTTCTTCGGTGTTACTTTTTCACATACGAATTTTACCTTTTTCACATACACTTTTTCATTATCTTTCCACCTAATACCCTTTTTACTTAACCCTAATCAAACAACTCTTCTATCAACTTCTTCCCTAAATCTAATCCAATTACTCTAAGAACTGCAAAAGTGAATCATAAATACTCCAATTAATCAAATAATTCACTGATTTTAGTTCTAATTCAAATAATGCGTTACACCAATTTTAATTTGCGCAAAAAGTACAAATCCTCACTTTAATCTTCTTGATATCGAAATAGATGTTGACACCAATCTATTAAAAGACCAACTTTAATACTCAGGATATTTGGATTCATTCATTTACTTGGATTGGTTTAATTATTCCATTGGCTAGCTTATGGACTCTCTCAATTATATGCGGTGGGCAAGGCTGGCCGTACAAAGTTAATGGTGGCGTAGTTGGTGGCGGAGAAGAAGAGGTGTTCTGAGAAGGAGGGTGGTGCGAGTTATGTTTTAGTCAGTGGGAGTCAGCGTGATTAGTGGATGACGCGTAGGATGGTGGTCGGTTGGAGTTGGCGTAAGTCGCGTGACTGTCCGATTGGTGTTTGCGCATAGGGCGGCAGGCTGTGAAGGTGGTGATGGCCGGTTGGTGCAGTGGTTGTCTTTTTTTTTTTTTAATTATAATTGGATTTGGATGAAAAGTGGAAAAAAAATGAAAATGATAAAATTGTAAAAATCGTATGTAAAAGAGTAAAATGCGTATGTGAAAAAAAAAGCAACACTTTTTCTTTTTGTCGGCCGACAATTACTCATATCGCCCGAATAAATTACTAAATTACCCTTATACAATTGACATCCTTACGAAATTACCCTTCAACATTGAACATCCTAATACTCACAGCCTACGTTTTCCTTCCCCTGTTCCCCCACCTGACTTCTGAAATTGCTTGACCATTTGGCATCAGCAACAACAATTAAGACTCAGCAACAACAATAGCAACAATTAAGACGAATTACTCTTTTTAATTTCTAATTCATTAATTGTTGTAATTAGGTATATAGTAATCAATGGAGTAGTGTAATTCAATTGCAAATTCTGGAAAATCACCATGTATTATTCGTAATTCAAATGTAAATTCCACACTATAATAGTCGAATGATTATATTTTACAATTAAGGGAATGAATTTTAGAAATGGAAAATTCGATTCGATTTACGGTTTCGTCGCAGAGCAGCAGGGGTCGTTTAAATCTGACGACCACACCATGGTTTGAGTCGTCTAAAGTAGACCTCAGCACCATGTATAGGTCGTGCAATCAACACGTTTTGTCGATGGGTGCATCGTCTTTGGAACACGCACATAGCATGGTTATGTCGTGTTTGGGATACGAACAAACCAGGGATTTGTTCGTCGAACACGCACGAACTCAGCCTTAGTCTGGTTGCTAGGAGTTGCCATTGCTGTTGTCGCCATCTCCGTTGCATTGCTCAATTCTGGGGTGCTTTAATGTTGATATGGTGGTAGTTTGAAGGTTTGGCATAGTGTATCTGTGTATGATGAATTGTATGTTGTGGTTTGATTCTTAGTTTACGATGATTTTCTCAGGATTATTATTACTCAATCCATTGTTCAACTACAGTCCATACGCACGTAAATTTACTAATGAAGTTCGAAAATGAATATTGAAGAAAGTGTTCGAATTCGATTAATTTATCGTTTCTCGCTTGTGAATTGTCGTTGTTCATGATTGAAATTTTTTAATTCATGCAATGGAGTTAATTTGGAGATAAATAATAGTGGAAAGTTGATGAGATAGAATTGTAAAGTTAATAATTGTAGATAAGGGGTAGAATTGGAAAATCAAGGTCCTAATCCGGGCGATATTAGTAAAACACGGCGACAAAAAGCAACTCCCGTTCTTATCTCATAAACAAAATAAAAAAAAAAAATTGAAAATTGCACATCTACACCATACTACAAGTCTGCAAGAGAGGAGAGAGACGAGAAGAGTAAAGATAAAAGAAAAAAAACATTAAAACAAAACCAAATTTCATTTTGTGAATCAACACTATCTTCCTCAATCTCTCTCTCTAAAAACGCCATGGACGCACCTCGGAGATCTGCGCCATTGATCTCCACCTTCCTTTCTATCATCTTCCTCTTTGTTCATGGCGGACATTCCTTTTACCTCCCTGGCGTCGCTCCTCAGGATTTCGACAAGGTTTTCTTCTTTCTTTCTCTCTAATTCTCTCTTTAACCTACCTTCCTATCAATTAATTAACTTCTAATTGTTTTTTTATCAGAGTTCAAATGTATGAATCCGCCAATGTGATTGTTGTGCATATCAAGTTTTATTATACTGCTTGATCTATTTCAATGTGTTTTTTTGGATCAATTTGTTGTTAATTTGGTTTTATTTTTGTGATTATTATGTGTGATGCTGTGTTTTTGATGACTAATTTTTTGTCGGTGATGGTGCGCAGAGTAGTTGTGGTAATCGTTTCTGTTTAATTGGTTGATTACACTGCTAGCTACATTTGGTGTTATTTGTGGATGTGTGCTGTCGACTGTTGTTATCGTGTCGGCGTCGTTTGAGTTTAGCTAAATGCAATGCTCATGTGGTTGGATCTACTAGTTTTGGGGGAGAATCTGAATATATACAATGTAGAATAGTCTGATGATTGTGATGAGAAGTGAGGGAGATAGGGATAGAGTAAATGTCGTTTGTATTTGATCTGGCCATATACAATGACTTTTGCAGTATGACTTCATGAATTTGTTGCGGTTTTGGCGCTAGAGAGTATGAGAATGAGCTCACCTGTGGTGGAATTTTGTGTCGGCGACTGTATTTAAGTGGTAGTGTTGAAGCTGATGAATATTGGTGAGAATGAATATTTTGGTTTTCTTAGATCTGAGGATAAAGGGATGTCAGATAAGTGTGGAGTATTAAATTCGGTGGCTGTTATTTGAAGATGCAGTTTTTCATATAATATCAGACATAGATGGTTAAGTCATTTTTTTTTTGGTAAAATGTAAGTAATATTATTCCAAGTGAAAACACCAACCAATTAAATCAATCGTTTATCACAACAAACGAAAATAGAGAAGAAACTAATGTTTTCTAATAGATGGTTAAGCCATGGTCTGACCATAGAGTTTCTTTGTTTTTTTGTGTTGAAGGAAGTTGACATGTTATGAATTTTTGAGTGAAATTGAAAAACTATCAAGGAATTTGCTTTAAGTTACTTCTTTGTTATTGAAAGAGCAAGGGTAAGAGTGTAAACTAATAAATATATCACAATAGTAGCTTTCTAATTATCGGAACACAGATCTTTTGCAATTATACATAGTACATGTTTATTTACCTGTGTGACACATGCATGGGAATTAGTTGAGTCGAGAGCTGAAACAATGCTATCATAGACTTTCATGGGTGTTTAATAAAATAAAATAATAATAATAATGGAGGTTTACAATACTAGTATATGACCTTTTGTAAGTACAGACACCACTTGTGTACTACATTATCATAGACTTTCGTGGGTGTTTAATATGTATGTTTGTGCAATTGTGCGTGCAGGGAGATCAATTGATGGTAAAGGTGAACAAGCTGACCTCAATAAAGACGCAGCTTCCATACTCATACTATTCACTTCCTTATTGTCGCCCAGATACTATAGTTGACAGTGCAGAGAATCTTGGTGAGGTCCTCCGTGGTGATCGCATTGAAAATTCTGCATATGTGGTCAGTTTATTGATTTGAAGTCTTTGTATCTTTTCCCGTTTAGTAATGCTCAATCATTTCTTTTTGAATATGAATAATATTGACCCATGTGAACTGACAGTTCAAAATGCGGGAACCTCAAATGTGTAATATCATTTGCCGGAAAACCCTCGATGCTAAGTCAGCCAAGGAATTTAAAGAGAAAATTGATGATGAATACAGGGTCAATATGTACGGCCTCTCCTGCTTAGTATTTAGATGCATTCATATTTGTTTATTTGAGTTTTTTTTCTCATGTTGGGACTTTTCTTAATTCGTCTATGATAGGATCCTTGATAACCTTCCTCTGGTTATGCCAATAAGGCGAGGAGAGCTGGACGCAACCCCTGTCTACCAGCTTGGCTATTATGTCGGTCTTAAAGGACAATATGCGGGAGTGAGTACTTTTTTGAGATGCTAAATTACAGGCACGGGCCTACTTGGTGTCTGGTTATTCTCAAGTGTTGACTTTGTTTGCAGACCAAGGAGGAAAGGCATTTTATCCATAATCACCTTGCATTTACAGTCAAGTTTCATAGAGATCAACTAACCGAGACATCAAGGATTGTAGGGTTCGAGGTCAAACCTTTCAGGTAAATTGATCTTTGTCACAATCTTGTTGTTACCTTCGAATATTGTATCCTGTATTTGTAAATACTTGACGTTCGTCTGTTCCTGGATTGTTTCAGTGTCAAGCATGATTTCGAAGGTGAGTGGAAGGATGAGAAGACTCGATTGTCATCTTGTGATCCCCATGCAAGACGTTTGGTCGCTAGCTCCAATAACCCACAAGAAGTTGAAGACAAGCAAGAAATTATATTTACTTATGACGTTACGTTTGAAGTAATTTTCACGCATCAAACTTCTTGGTTTTGCAGTTTTTCTCATTTTTTTATGTGTTCTATCAACAATAATGTCTAGTCGGTTCACTTATCAGGATTCTCTCTTCTTTTATGTATGCCACAGGAAAGTGAAGTCAAGTGGGCTTCTAGATGGGATGCCTATCTTCTAATGAGTGATGACCAGATACACTGGTTTTCGATAGTTAATTCATTAATGATTGTTCTCTTTCTCTCGGGAATGGTGGCAATGATCATGTTGCGTACTTTGTACCGTGACATCTCGAGGTACAATGAACTTGAAACCCAAGAAGAAGCCCAGGAAGAGACAGGTTGGAAGCTAGTCCATGGCGACGTTTTCCGGCCTCCCACTAACTCAGACTTGCTTTGTGTCTATGCTGGAACTGGTGTTCAGTGCTTTGGCATGATGTTTGTTACCATGATGTTTGCTGTTCTTGGATTCCTCTCACCATCAAACCGTGGTGGACTCATGACAGCCATGCTCTTTCTTTGGGTTTTCATGGGTATTTTTGCTGGTTATGCCTCTGCCCGGTTATACAAGCTATTCAAAGGAACCGAATGGAAGAAAATCGCTCTCAGGACTGCTTTCATGTTCCCAGGATCCATTGCTGTTGTCTTCTTCATCTTAAATGCTCTCATCTGGGGCGAGAAATCATCTGGGGCCGTCCCATTCGGAACAATGTTTGCCCTAATTGTCTTGTGGTTCGGCATCTCGGTCCCACTTGTATTTGTTGGAAGTTACATCGGCTTCAGGAAGCAAGCAATTGATGATCCTGTCAAGACCAACAAAATCCCTAGGCAAATCCCCGAGCAAGCTTGGTACATGAACCCTATCTTTTCAATCCTCATTGGAGGCATACTCCCTTTCGGGGCTGTCTTCATCGAGCTCTTCTTCATTCTCACCTCCATTTGGTTACACCAATTCTACTACATTTTCGGGTTCCTCTTCATTGTGCTCATGATCCTTATTGTGACCTGTGCCGAGATCACCATCGTGCTTTGCTACTTCCAGCTTTGTAGCGAAGACTATCTATGGTGGTGGAGATCCTACCTGACATCAGGCTCTTCGGCCCTATACCTGTTCCTATATGCGGCATTCTACTTTAACACCAAGCTCGAAATAACCAAGCCAGTTTCTGGAATGCTCTACTTTGGGTACATGTTGATTGCCTCATATGCATTCTTTGTGCTTACGGGTACGATTGGGTTCTACGCTTGTTTCTGGTTTACAAGGCTCATCTACTCGTCCGTGAAGATCGATTAATCATGATGTCGCATCTACCTGGTGAGTAATTTTTCCCACCCTCGGAAAATAGTCAAGATACGTCTCAGAGTTAGTGAATCATGTGTACGTTGTTAGATGGCGAAAGTCATGAGTCATGCGTGATTCAGGACTATCGTATAATCGAAAGAAAACCAACTCCCCACCAGACATAGATTGTTAAGGAATCTGTAATTTCATCTCAATTTAATTTTGTGATGACAGGATCCTGAAACTTCACCACTCCAGTTTTTTTGTTCCTCTGTTCGTCGTTAGAAACAAATGTAATAGCCCCCCTTTATGTTCTTCACTTATTTGATGTTAATATCATAATTGCGTTGTTTCTTCATTTTAACCTTTGCTACTTGCTTGGACTATAGATTTGACTGTAAGATGATGGGTTAAACGCGTTGCATTCTGAATTTTGAAATGGATTCGTCAATTTACATCAAAGACTTGACATGTTGTATGCATATGGTAATGCCCCAAAGCCCCGAATTGCATGAAACTCTGGCTTTAGTTTTTCATAAATAAGGGACAAAGGATTCTTCCATTTTACTGCAAACTTTTTACTCCTGAGTCCTGAGTCCTGACTCCTGAGTCCTGAGTATAGTGTAAGTTTTATTTATTTTTTTACTCCGAATAAATTCAAAATTGAATGGCAGAGTGCCCCTCTTGGACCACTAGTTGTATGAACACAATTGTCTTATACTTCCTCTGTTTTATTTCGAATTCTGTAAAAACATATATACTCCTCCGTCCATTTTTTGTTGTTCTTTGGTTTTGGCGAAAAACCAAGGAAAGGGGAAGGCCAATTACTAAATGACACGTGGAATAAATTGAATGTGAATGATCAAATTACTCATCAAATTCATTCTTGAAATAGAAAGGACAACAAATGATCGGAGACACCCCAAAAATGGAAAAGGACGACAAAAAAATGGAGGACGATGAAAGACAATTAAATGGAAGAGAGAAAGTAAGTAGGGAATATTTTTTTAATTCATAAAGGCTGTTCTCGACACTTATTTTGATAGATTGACTCGATTCCGAAATTTATCGGACCCCAAATCTTTCAGTTCAAACTCGATTCCGAAACTTATTTCGGACCGAAAAGACGTGTATTGGCTTTATTCACTTTTCAGTGTTTTCACCCTTATATCAGTCATTTTTAGATAGTATTATTCTTTATGGATTTTGTTCAGGTATGCTTAGGGCTGGAATTTTTCGGTCCAATCCGAAACATAAAATTTCGTAATCCATCTGGACTTTGGTCCAACATATTTTCGGTCTACTCAGTCTGGCAAACAAATCTAAACTTGCTGGGAGTACTAGGGCGACACCGGGTAAACTGTTTCGGTAATACCCTATTAAAAAAAATAAAAAATAAAAAAAATTATTTTCATTTTTACGCCAAAACTGTAGGGATAAAACCGTAATTCACAATCTATTATATTAATAAATAAAATATAAAAGATACTAATTAAAACAAACATTATACATCAATACATATCATAACAAACACAACCTTCATCTTTATCATCAAATCATACGATTACCAATTAACAATTGAACATACTGAAATTTCCTCCACTGAATTCATAGTTGTTAAGGTATGTTCTAAGTTCCATTGCACAAACGAAAGATGAAATTTCGGATTTTCGTCCGCATCCTTTATCTTCATCAATCATCATCGAACCTCAAACTACTCAGTACCTCACGTAGGACAATACCACATTAGTATGGTGATTTATGTGCCACTCTTTCAATCATTAATTATTAATTTGTATGAATCATGGTCAAATGCCATGAATCCATGAATGATCACTGATGACGACTTTAACTGATGAACATGAATTGTTCTAGGTTTCATGAATATCGCACACCATAAATCGCTAAAAATCTTTCAATTTGTTTTTTTTTTTTTTAATTTATTATTATTATTATTATTAAATTAATTAATTAATATTAACATCCTAAATTGCCCTTTAAAACTAATTAGTTTGAAAATTAGTTTTAATGAAGGGAAAACAAAATACATAAGGAAATTACAATCGCCATCCCATTTTCCAAACTTGAAACAATAATGACCGGTACTAACTATGGTGAGTTATAAGGCAATGAGTCTATGACTAATGTGTAATTCTCGTTTGTCTTTAACATTTTCACGATATCAATTCACAGCCCCATAAAGCAATCAACATAACATGTGAGTATGTGACACAGCAACAGAAACGAATTGCAACACGAAATTAAAGTGACACAACACCAATGCAAATTTATGCAATTACAGAATTACACCACACCTATTATTAAACCTACTACTACTGACTACATGCAAAATTGCAAATACATTGTGCCGTTTGATTTTCATATTTTAGCCGTTACACTAAGAGACAAAAAACAGCCATTTTTCACCTGAATTTCAGTCAAACCTGGCCCCACCTTCTCTACTAACTTGACTGTTACAAACAACGGCTACTTTTTCCTCTCTCTATTTCTTCACCATAAATAACAGATGCCCATTCCCCACAACAATCCCATCACTTGACCAACAAATTACATTTCACTCCCCCTCAAACACCCACAAATTAGCTCGCTCTTACTCAACTTAGCATTATTAGAGTTTAATAAAATCAATGGCATTTTCATCAAAAATGAGGTTAATTACTTTGGTTTTAGGAATTGCATGTTTAGTGAGCTTAATTGAGGGTAGAGATCACCTAATTGGAGGCAAACCTGATGCATGGAAAGTCCCTTCTTCTTCTGATTCTGAATCTCTCAACAAATGGGCTTCCAAAAACCGATTTGTAATCGGCGATAATCTTGGTATTTTTTTTGTTCTCTTTAATCTCTTTCATGCATGTCTTTTATTTACAGTTTTAATTCACATTTTTATATTTATTAATTAAATAAATTGATTGGGTTATTGCAGTGTGGAAGTATGACAGCAAGAAAGACTCAGTACTACAAGTGACAAGAGAAGCATACTTGACATGCAACACAACAAACCCAATTGCTGAACACAAGAATGATGAAACCAAAGTTGTTCTAGACAAGGCTGGCCCACACTATTTCATCAGTGGATTGAAGGATAACTGTGACAAGGGTGAGAAGATCATTGTGGTTGTCATCACCCCACGAAGCAAGCCATCTGGTACCGGCATCTCACCCGCTCTTGCGCCTTCTTCGCCTGCACCCGAGTCTGGTGCTGAGACTCCGGCTGTCCCGCCTACCAGTAATGCTGCTGGGGTCAAGGGTGGTTTGATGGGGGTTGTTGGGGTGCTGGCTTGGTTTGTTTTCATGTGAAATGGCTGTTAATCAGGAGATGCTTTAATATATATTAGTAGTAATTACTAATTAGTACTAGTGGATCGGACTAGCTGTGTGGTAAATTAAAAAGGTAAAATCATTGGATTTTCCTTGCTGGTTATGGGGTCATGTAATATTGCAGTGTACCTAATTGGTTTCAGAATTTCTATGATGCAATATTAATTTGATTTATTCGTTTACTTTTTTCGTTACCAAATGCGAAATCGCTACAAATGACTTCAAAACTCGGAAATTATCTTTAGTCGAACATCATTCGACCAATTGTTTTGGCCATTTCCGTAGTCATATTTGACGATAAATCGGCCTCAACTCGAAAAATATGTTCAGTATGAAAACATAAATAGACATTGGTTTAAAAATCAGGAAATATCCGCATTGCCAAACAACAATCAACTCTTTCTCAAGAACCCTTTAAAAAACATCTGTTTTCTCTCCATTCTGTAACCATGGATGGGAAAAAGAATTCAACCTCCATTTCTCAAGAAACACCAACTGACAAACCTGAATCTTCCAACAAGAACGCATCATCAACCAACACCGGCTTTAAGTTCGAGATAAAACCTGCCAACAAACTGAAAACGGCATTAACAGCTTTATGCGACCAACATTTTAATCCTACTGGTTCAGCCAGGATGGATGTTGATCACCAGGGTTTCCAGCTTACAGTTTGGAATGTCGAAACTCGAGTTGTTGCCCATCTAAGACTGCGCCCCAATAACACTACCAACTTCTGCTTCAACCCGCCTCTTCAACCCAAGATGATCGACCTGAAAAGTTTTTACTGGGATCTCTTCCTCGCTGCTGAACACAGCATTGTCTCCATTTATCATTTTCATGACTCAAATTTACTCTGCTTCACCTATGGTAAGTAAGATCACATTTTCTTGATTGCTTGTAAGTTAACTTGGTCTTTGTCATTCTTGTTTCCTTTCGTCCATTGAAAAATTGCGACATAAAATTATATACAGTAGTTGATTAGTTGCCCTGTCCTTTTCCATAATTCTTGAAACATAATTAATGTTGGAAATAATGTTTTAATCATGATTTGAATGGAATCTTGAAATTAAGTGTCTGAAATTAAGATGTTCCATTGATCATTGTTTCTTTTAATAGGATCAGGAACTGAAGCAAATAAAGAATTTTCTGTGGACTTGACTGAACTCGATTCCAATTTCGGAAAGTTTCCTGGCTTCATTTCTACTTATGGAATTACTATGCAAACAACCCACTTTAGATACATTACTTCACTAATGAACCATGTGACACCACAGAGAGGTCCTTCCTTTCCTTACTATCTATTTGTGGCTTTGAGATTCATTTTGCACTGGTTAATGTAATACTACCTACCTCCAATTCTTTTAAGATTTGTGAGGAGTATTTTAATCAAATGGGGAAATTCTAAGGAATCGGAGGGAGTAATGTTACTCCTCCATTCATTGAATTCGCTACATTTACATACAGTATATAATGGAGTGAATCCGAATGATTGGAGATACTAGTAGTATACAGAGCGCATACTGAAATGCATGCATGTTTTCTGGTTTACCAGTTTTAGTGCAAATAGCTGAACACAGTGTGAGGATCACTGTTGGAGACAAGAAGTGGCAGTATCAAGTACATGAGGTTCAGTCAATTCCGTTAATACCCCACCCCGTATTCATATTTGATGAATATGATGATTAGATTAACAAATAGGGTATGAATTATAATGCAGGCGGATGGAATTAAACAGTCAAATGCAGGGGAGGAACATCAAGTCTGGTTCCAGTGGCCTCATGTCGACTCAATAATAAAGGCCTCGCTGCTAGAAAACAAGTTTTTCTTAGGCTTTGACACATCTGGTGCGGAGGAAAACACTTTGATGATGCGTTTCTTTATTAAAAAGCGTTGGGACCTGACTTACATAAGGCTGCTAAAAACATGTTCAAAGGAACACCAAGCTTCACAACAAAACCCATCAATCAACAGTTTTAGCTTCGAAATAAAACCTGCTCACAAGCTAAAACAAGCCATAGCAGCGCTATGTGACCAGGAATTTAATCCCAGAGGGTTAGCGAGGATGGATGTGGATGACCAAGGTTTTGAGCTTACAGTTTGGAATGTGGAAACCCGAGTTATTGGCCATCTAAGGCTGCGTGCCAATGACTCTAACAACTACAGTTATAGCTCCCCTCTTGAACCCAACATGATTGACTTGAATCGTGTTTTCTCGGGTCTTGAATTCGCTGCTGATGACGACATTGTCTTCATTTATCATCTTCATGGCTCAAATTTACTTGGCTTCAAGTTTGGTAATATCTCAATCTCTTCATTACGGCTCAAATGTACTTTGCTTCAAGTATATAATAATTTTCCTATCATTTTTACTGTTATGTCCTCGTAATTCTTCTGAGATTATAATGAACTTACTACCTTCATTATTTTTATTGTTACTGTTTTCTACTAGCTTGGATAAATGGCGAGTTTCTTCAACTAGTTAGAACTAACATTGTTGTGATTCTCATCAGGTGATCCAGTAACAGAATTTTTGGTAGACTTGACTGAACTCGATTCTAATTTCAAAAACTTTCCTGGCTTCACTACTATTTGTGGAACTAGTATACCAACACAACACTTGAGAGAGCTGATTCCGCCAATGGTCCAAGAGGGAACACCACAGAAAGGTATTACTTTCTATTTGTCGCTTCGAATTATAGTTTGCATTCGATGAAGGCAGTACTACATAGATTCACTCACACAGATTACATATACCAGTGTTATTGCATATAATAGACAAGGATGTGAGCATCATTGTTGGAGACAGCACGATGCCGGGTGAAGTACTGCAGGTTTAGTTAATTGCATTAACCCATCTTCATAATTGATCCCTTTTATTTAACCATTTGCATTATTGATCATTCAAGTAACAAATATGGTATAAACTACTGTATAATGCAGGAACATAAAGTATGGTTCGAGTGGCCACATGGTGACGCATTGATGAAGGCCTCGCGACTGGAAGAGCTATTTTACTTGGGCTTTGGCGCCTCTGATGTTAAGTGTGACACTTTGATGATGCGTTTCTTCGTTAAAGAACGTTGGAACTTGGCTTTCGTAAGGCTCAACTGCTGTTTTGTTCAGACTGACTGATACTGATATACTGATGTTTGGTTAAAAGTAAATGTGTTCATTACTTTGCAACTCATCCTCATGTGTGATATAGACATCCATGAAATTGCCAAGTTTTTGATTGTTCTGTATATCAAAATTACGTTTTGTTTGTTCTGTATTCAAGTACCTGTACATGTAAGCAGTGACATACTCAGGCATCGATGAAATTGTCAAAGAAGGAGCACTGAGTAATGAGGACATTGCATTCAGAATTACGTTTGGTTAGAGATTCCAATTACTGTCAGAGGGCTAGTATCAGTTTGATTTAGGTAATTTTTACGGGGGGTAATTGAAAAAGTGCAATGGAAAAAGTTTTGGGTCACTACTGCCAAGATTGCACCGACGACTATAGCTCAGCTTTGGCTCACGCTACAGGTTTTATGACGACCATCAAGCCTTTCTACCCATCAGAGTCACTTTCTTCAAAGTTTTTGCGTTTCTAAGCTTAGTGTAGCTAGCTCATTAATTGTCTTTTGCATAGAACGGTTTTTTAACAAGTTAGGATGAGACAATCCCACAATTGAAAAAAAAAAAATACTAAAAATTGTAAATATAAAGTGGTTCGTTACATAAAAAAAAAAAAAAAAAAGACATTATGGTCAAGATATGTTTGAGTGATTGGTGACGTGACCTTAATTTTCAAGTTAAAGACTTACCCTATATTTAACTGGTAATTTATCTAAGATTCCTCAATTTCAACTAAAACAAATATTCCTATATAAACCTAACTAACTTTGGGATTTTTACTTCCACCAACCTAACTAACTAACTAACTAACTTGAGTCAGAAAAACAGAGTATTCAACAATTTGCTTCTTCTTTCTTTACTTCCGCCATCTTTTTAACCTTCCAAGAAAATCCATTCACCATGAAAAAACCTTCACAAGAAACACTTACTTTGACCGACAAAAGCTTCATCTTCAAAACCCAACAAGCACGAAAACTAAAGCTAGCATTATCCACTTTATTTGTCCCAGAATTCAACCTCCAAGGGCTCGGAAGAATTGATGTCGATGACAAAGGTTTACATGTTACAGTTTGGAATGTTGAAAGCCGCGTTCTTGGCAGTCTTAATTTGCTGGGTAGTGATTGTGAAGAGTTCGTTTACAACAACTCTTTCACTCCAAAAATGGTTAACTTGATTCACATTATTTGGTTTCTTGCTCTCGCTGCTGATTACGATACTCTCACCATTTATCATCTTCTTGACTCTGATCAACTCTCTTTCGTCTTTGGTAATTTCTATGGCTATTTCTCTTCCTAATGTGTTTGGTTTTTGTTGGTTTAATTATCTTTTAGTGCTCATAAAACCCATAATTTCATAGAATTTCGACTAATCATGATTAAATTTCTGCAGTGTGTCCTGGGCCTTTGTTTTTCTGTAGTTTTATTTGTTTGGTACAATTTCGACTAATCGTGCTAAAACCCAGATTATTGTTTTTGGAAATTTTTTGCAAATGTCGGTTTGTGGGTGAAAATGTAATTCTATGTTATTTAACTATAGAAATGATTCAAATGAAGTCTTGTAGTTTGGAATGCAATCACTTCTTGATTTCTGTTTGTGTTGAATTTTGGTTATAATCATATCAGGGAATGATCCACCGACAAAGTTTTCAGTGAAATTACTCGAACCCAACTCGGAATTTCTAAATTTTCCTGTCATCACTGGACCTTGTGGACTTGTTCTCCCCTCACAAGACTTGAGGCAGATGATCCCTTGGATGATCCAAGCGGAAAAGCTACAAAATGGTCTGTACTTCTCGTTCTTCAGTACATTTGACGGGCATTATTCTTAACGCGTTTTTAACATCCTTTATTTTTTACCAGTTTCAGTAAAAATGACAGAAAAGAATGTGAACATTACTGTTGGAACCAAGGAATGGCGGTATGAAGGAGACGAGGTATAATTCACTCAACGTATCAACTCTATGTCTGTGTTTCTATTTTGAATGGCTGACAGAATATGTTAATGGTTGATGTATGCAATTCTGAACACAATTTTCATTATGGTCATCTCATTCTGGTGCAATGCAGATACAGGTAAAGAGATGGAAGGGCGGGAAGGAATTTAGTCAATGTTTCCAATGGCCTCACTGTGATTTACTGATGAACGCGTCTTATTTATCGAAGATGTCTGTGTTATGCTTTCTGAATGATCCACCAGATACAGTCATGTTCCGGTTCTCAGTCACACCAACTTGGGATCTATCATACATCACTTGTTCTCCAAAACAGCATCCTTCGGAAGGGAAGTTAGAAAAGAAGCCAAGTAAGAGATTTAGTTTCCAAATGTTGCATCTAGGTCAACTGAGACAAGCACTTGAATCTCTGACAGATAGAAAGTTGTGTCAATCACCTGGTTTAGGGTTGATACAAGTGAGCCAAGATTGTTGTGATAGTATCATGCGGAACTCTGAAACTGACGTAATTGGCCTTGTACGCTTAGTAAAGACTGGTTTGAACAGCTTTAGATGTAATATTCCCCTTCCAGGGAAGATGATTAATTTGAAAGACATTATACATAATCTCTCGCTCGCTCCTGATACTGATGTTGTTGCTGTTCAACATATTGATGGGTCTAATGAGATCAATTTCAAAACCGGTATTCTTGATAATCATCTCTGTAACTTTGTTTTAGTTCTGGTAATTACATTCACTCACAAAAGCTCTCTTAAATAGGTTCTGCATCGAATGTGAGACTGCCATTTGCTGTAGAATTGGTTGAAATGGATGGCATGTACCGAGGGTGTCAGTACGATGTTGCTGTCGCCTGTGAGGCTTTTATGCCATCATAGGACCTGAGAGAGATGATTCCACTAATGACCAGAAAGAAAATACCTCAAATAGGTTAATAATCCTTCTCTCATTTTATTTTAGTCTATTAGTCAGCGTTCACACAACTATTTGCCTCTCATATATCGTGAAGCAGTAGTCGATTCATGTCATTCCTTACGCCATTTCACTACTCAAATTCCGATATGAGACTGTTTTTCATAATAAGATTCATATGAGTGGATTCGTTTTATGTGATAGTTACTTCTATTAACTTTTGATAGTAGCAGTGTTTATGAATTATGACTGCATTGTTACAATACTTGACTCTTTTTTTCTGCAACGAACATCAGTTACATTGGAGATACAGTACGGCTTTGTGAGCATCTCTATAGGTGCCAAGTCATGGTTCTATGACTATGATGAGCAGGTAAAAGCTCAAACTTAATTTAATTGCAAAATGTGAGAAAGTTGCATTGTGGTCACTTGTATCAAATTATGTATGTATGAATGACTTGCAGCTACTAGAACAGAATCATTGAGTATGGTTCGACTGGCCCTACCCTGAGGCACTTAAACAAGCATCATTCCTATCACAACAGTTCAGCATAAGCATCCTAACCGAGCCACCAAACAGCATCATGTTGCGATTCCAGCTCCATAAAGACGCGTATCTGTTTTACATCAAGAAGGTATCTACGACACTCCCAGTTCTTAAAGGAAAGCAACTCCTAGACTGGTTTGAACAGCTTTAGATGTAATACTCCCCTTCAAGGGAAGATGATTAATTTGAAAGACATTATACATAATCTCTCGCTCGCTCCTGATACTGATGCTGTTGCTGTTGCTGTTCAACATATTGATGGGTCTAATGAGATCAATTTCAAAACCGGTATTCTTGATAATCATCTCCGTAACTTTGTTTTAGAAGCAGTGAACATTTGACACTAGTTACTCAGAGCTTTGCCACTCCTGCACAATTTGCAACTTATTCAAAAAATCTCAGGTGTAACCTTGTTTTCCTTCACTCGGTCTGTACTGCGATGGTTAAATAGCTTTTCTTACTGATCAACATATAGTTTACTGACGCAATGTCTGGTCAATGAATTATAAAAGGTGGTATTGTTACTGGTTTAACTCGCCTCAATTCGAAGCAGTATGATTTCTGAAATATTGTACGACTTCTGAAATATCATCGCGCCATTCTAGCAGCATGCTTTCTGAAATATATTGTATGATTTCTGAAATATCATCGCGTCATTCTAGCAGCATGCTTTCTGAAATACTCCAAGATAGTCGATACAAATTTCATTATGGGTCATCTAACATCTGAGATCTAAGACCGATTTACCCCAAAGCAGAAAACTGAGAAATGCTTGGGTAATGTTGCCATAAACTTCATAATTTTCAAAAAATTACATTTCTATAATTTATGAACTTTCTGAGAGAATGGAAATGACTAGTTGCCAACTGATTCATGTATACAAATTACATTTCTCATGCAAAAAGTTATTGTTTTCTAAATCTTGGAGTCGGTCTCCAATTCTCATGACTTGGCTGAATAGTCCTCACTTCATACCATCACTAAGCCCTGGTGGCATCCCTAAACTTTGCGCAAGATTGCTCATTCTTTCCTTCATGGCCTGATTTTTTTTAAGAAAAAAGATGACATTATTCCAATGGTGTATAGCTGATGAAAAGCATTTTTTCACGGCTGAAAGTTGACTACTCACCAGCACACTCTTCTGATGTGCATCTTTGTACGCTTCTGTGACTAAAAGAGACACTTTCTGCGCATAGATGATAGAGTTGTACGGTGAAGGAAACAGTTACGACAATCATGGTCAAATTGGAAAAAGCAAAAGAGACATGTAATGCTCACCTCCGCTCCTAATTCCATTGCAGCTTCAGTTATCTCGGTCCGGACAGGTTGTTGATTACCAGAAAGAGTAACCTAATCAAAAAACATTCTAGTATTGAGAGGGTACATAAGAGATTACGTTACGTTCTCCTTTTTTTTGTTTATTGTGATTCCCTTCCAGCACTTCAATTCACCTTAATAACTCACTAGAGTCTTAAGTCACAACTTGAAAATTGATATCGGATACTCATACTAAAATGAGGTCGTGTTTACTTTTAAAACCTTCAAAACTCAGTCGCAATACGGTGTCAAGACGGTTAGCTATCAGATATACCCATACTTCGGGTAGGCTTCATTCTGAGCCAAAAATATTAAATAGTTTTGTTAACCAAAATGGGAAACAAACACACCTTAATGAGCTCACCTTCACAATATCCATCAAATTCTGCCCTGCAAGTGAAAGACCCAGAAATCCAGAACCAGGACCATTATAAACATCTGAATGCAAAAAAACAACACATACAAATGGCAACTAAGCCTCAAAACACATTTAAAGAAATCAGCACATACGCAGCCAGCTCTTTCTGCACTTTGACAGCTTCAACTTGTACAACCATCTGAGCTTTCTTGACTGTCTCGTATAAATTTTGCATGTTACCAAATATTCCAGCCTACGTGAACTCGATACATTAAAGGCTAGTAGCTTAACAAGAAAGAGATTGTAGGCATACATCCTATATAGACCCCCAACTATTACAGGTGAGAAGGGTCAAGATGCAGACCAAGGATCCAAGGGCAAGGTCAACGTCTATGGTACCCCAGGCTCTTCATATCACCTCACGTGTCCGTGTTCGGTATTTGATACTCGAAAATTGAGCAAGGGTATGACACTTGGACCCTTGGCCAAATCATTTTAAGTAAAAAAAAAAGACGTTTGGTTCATACAGCCGAGTACCAGACATGGACACACACCCGTGTTGGGTACTATCCGAGTCTTGAGTACGATAGGTCAACCACATTTTCATAGCCCAAAGCCAAGTTGACTTCCAATGCTGTCAAATATATGCAAGCTGCACAGTCTACTTAGCAACTTCTACAAACAGAGTAATGACTATCTAAGGAAACATATATGGAGATAATAATACTAATTCCAACATTTATTCACACTTTCACAAATATCACCCTGCATTGCACTATCAAAAAAATTGTACTATCAAAGTATCAAACAGCCTACAGCTGGAAACTTGCCGCTCTCATGGACCTCAAAAGAACCAGGTTCTTAAAGGAAAATTAGTCGACGTTACCACTGGTACTGAGTTGCAGCACCATCCTCTCCTATGCATTTCAAATTATGTTTTATGATTAGGGATTGCATGATGTATGTGAGAGGGTGAATAAGGTGATCGACCTAGTCCCACACTCCCACTAGTCCCACCCTTGTAGTGCCCTATCACTTTCATCCATCAAGGTACACATTCACAAACAAGTAGTAACATTAAATAAAACTTCTTGCATAGAACAGAATAATTGGATGGACAAAGTTATAAAAAAACAAAATTAAGCTCACCTTGGAAGAATCATCATTCTTATCATTATCCTTCTTCCCTCCAAATAGACCATAAACACGAACAGATCGTGAGCCTTTTTCTGGCTTATCAGCAGTCCATGTCAAACATGGACGACCAATAAGATTAATGTCGGAATTTGCTTTGCCTGCAAAGTGTGTTAATTAGAAAATTACAGACCTTTAGAAATTGAAAGTTCATATTATATTATATAGAGAAACAAGCATGAAAATAATGGAGTATTACAGGAATTATATTAGAGAATTTAAAATTGAGATCATTTCATGTGGTGCTTACAGAAAGGCTTTCGCTTAATCTATAATTGTTTTGTTCATTTGAACTATACTTTACCACTGCAACAACAGACACTGATGGATAGATTGCGCCATAAATTTACTATGTTCGACAAGGATAAACTGTTTACCATTAGAAAAACTGTAAAACTGAAATAACCTAGAAACTAGATGTCAGTTTGTTAGTATAAGAATTCAACGAAATCCTATTTCCTGGAACTATGGAAGTAAAAAGAAACTTCGAACAATAGAGTCCTTTTGTGCCAAAAAAAAAAAAAAAAATAGAGGTAGCACTTTGAGAAACTTTTAAATCCCACTAAAAGTAGGGGAGTTGCTTACTGAACCGGCTAACCCTTCTAGTCGTTGTACGGGAACAGAATCTCCCATGAGTAATGCAACTTCCAAGCAACAACCAAATACTTTCTACCACTTCCTAGGACATAATATCTCATGAAAATTAGAGCTTCCCAGAAAGGAAGTTGAAAAGAATTCATGAAACTTCTTTCTTTTAGAAGTCGACAGCTCAACAGAAACTGGGCCGGAGCAATAGAGCTGAGTCCTCAGACATGTTAACTCTTAGTGCGAGTTGGTTTGGAAGGGAAAAATAACTCTAGGAAGGAATTTCATTTCCCTTTCACAATCGGAACACATATTACAAGTTGGGCAGATTCACAGAGGAGTACCCTTTAACATGTCATGTTATACTAACAACAATCTATCACCTATTGTGAGTTCGGATCGCAATGGAGCAGTGACTAGTGATTACGGAGTACAATTCTAAGATGCAATACTTTGACGTTTTCAAAAGGGTTAGAACTAATCAATGTCAAGTCTACAAAAGTTAACAATAGATTAATAGTCACAGCATTCTACAAAAATCAGAAGCCATCATTTCCTTTCAAAGGATTCGCCTTTGATGAAAAATTCTTAGGTACACCCGGATTACGATTATGTGCACACCCTAACTAATTAAAACTCTCACTTTTTATTATATTATATTATATGTAGATACTTCTTACTCACCCATCTCAATCATTTGTTTACCTTTGATTAAAAATGAGCGAGACGGAAAGAGTAGTTATTTAAGGTAAATGCTCTCAAATCCAGTATTCTCATCGGTTTAATATATGATACCACAGTTATAATGAGAACAATTTGATTAATGCAGAAAGAGTTGATTTTTCCAGAAATGCAAAACTGAATTGAACAAAGACCCAGAAGCAAACCCAGAATTCTGGAAACACTAATACCCAATTACAGTTGAATTAAAGGTTAAAATTTATATAACATAAAGGTTAATCATTGATTTGAAGGATAAATGGGAAATGAAAAGGAAAAAGAAAACTTACAAAAGGAGATAGAAGAAGAATTGGAATTTCTGAAAGAGTCAAAATGAAATGAAGAGAAAGTTGATAATTGAGAAGTGCTCAAGGTTGTGCTTGTAGAAGCCATGGGAGAGGGCAAAGGTCGAGACTTTGAATGGAAAGACGATGGGGAAAGGATAAATACCTTTTTTGTTTGGAATTTTTTATTTTTGTTTTCAATATTTTGCAGTGCCTTAATTTTCCCTGAATCCACCTTCTCAATCCATCAATGAATCATACTTCCTCAATTAAACTCCACTTTGCTTTTTTCACGTTCGACAACGTGTATTTTACGCGGTAAATATCGTTAGCTACGTATTTGCAAAAATTATAAAAGTTAGATATTTTTAATATACTCGTAAAGACGAATCAAACAAAATCACACATGAATATATTTTTACTTATGTATTGAGAGAAAATTGAGATTGAATGTGCACTTGTGAATAGTGTAGAAAATGGAAATAGGTAGAGTGCTGTTGAATGGAGGAAGTATATAATATAAATATAAATAATAAAATATATATATATATATATATATATATATATATATATATATATATATATATATATAGATTGAATCATGTGAGACCCCTTTAGGGTGGTGTGAGGCCACTGACCCATCCCTACCATCCGATAAAAACAAATGAATGCACCAGATTGTGCCACGTCCCGCTAATTAAAACCTCACGTTGCCCATTCCCCTAATTCTACCGTCAATTACTCAACTCTTTTTCACTTTCATCTTTTCTCTCTTTGTCAATTTCATCTTCAACCTCCAGTTTCTTCAGTTTTTTTTTTATTCTCATCACCATTTTCATCGCATTTCAGTCATCTTCGACGCCTACAACGCATTTTCGAGCTATTATTTTCCGATGATGTTGCCGAATACACCAATGTATTGGGCTAAGATGGTGAATCCCCCGTCTTTGTCGTTTTTTTTCATTTCAGACGGGTGGTATTTTATTTCCGCGACTACTGAGGGTGGAAATTTACGGATTTCGTAGTCGGGTGTTGAGTTAAGGATTTCGTATTTTGGGGTTTCGACTGAGATTTTACCGAATACCATGCCCATTTTGTATGTGATTTGGGTTAGTTTGTGTGATTATTAAATTATTTTGTAGGAGTGATTATTGATTGAATTTATAAGGGAATTGGGGGTGTGTATTGCTTGGGAGAGGGGTAGGAAGTTTGAATAGAAGACTAAAATGCTGTCTATATTCGTGGCTAGTAATTGGGTTGGATTCGTGGAGTCACCATCAGTGGATTGTACAACAAACTCCCCTCGCCCAGTTTCACAAAATTGGGTCCTAGATTCACAAAATTAAGTCCAACATTCACAAGATAATCCCCAAGTCTCAAAATCAAGTCCAAGATTCACAAGATTAGGTCTAGTGTGACTTATAAGTGTCTACTTTAAACAGATGACTGCCAGTGTGGTGATGTCACAAGTATTTGTTGTTGACGAGTTTCTTGATCGCAGGAGTGTCTGCTTGAGCTTTTAAAGTCCAAGACTGTAGTATATGTCACACACCAAGTTGAATTCTTGCCTACTGCAGATCTGATCTTGGTGAGAAATCGCAAAAATGTTTTGCTTTGTCATATTGTTGCATATTATTTGTGTGTACCTATTTAATCACTCGAAACTTGTGATATTAAGGTCATGAAAGAAGGGAGGATATTGCAAGCCGGAAAGTACAATGACATACTTGCTTTAGGAACCGACTTCATGGAACTTGTTGGAGCACATGAGCAAGCCTTGTCTGCCCTTGATGCAGTTGAGCCTGAAACAGAAAAGCCGGTAGTTCATGTGTCTCATAGTGATGATAAATCCTTAAAGGATGAAACCATTACTTCTGACAGAGGAAAAGCCGATGATGTAGTTGCGCCTGAAGCCCAACTTGTGCAAGATGAAGAGAGGGAGAAAGGCAGAGTTGGACTTTCAGTTTATTGGAAGTTTATAACAACAGCATATGGGGGAGCTTTGGTGCCCTTCATATTATTCTCTCAGATTCTGTTTCAGGTTCTTCAAATCTTAAGTAACTATTGGATGGCTTGGGCAACCCTGTATCGGTGATGCTAAACCGCTGTGGATGGTAAAACTCTGCTATTAGTTTATGTCGGTTTAGCCATTGGAAGTGCCTTTTGTATCCTTGCAAGGGCAACCCTACTTGTGACCGCAGCATACAAGACTGCGAATGTTCTTTTCAGTAAGATGCACTCGTGCATCTTACGTGCTCCAATGTCGTTTTTTGATGCTACTCCAAGTGGGCGGATCTTAAATCGGGTATGTACACTTCCCTTGATCCTCCTTTCTCATGAATATGGTGCAGTAATCTGCTAAATTTTGTTGTATGTGATTCAGGCATCTACAGATCAAAGTGCTGTTGATATGACTATTCCGACTCAAGTTGGTGCATTTGCGTTCTCTTTGATTCAACTGTTGGGAATTATTGTGGTGATGTCACAAGTCGCTTGGCAGGTTTTCATAATTTTCATACCTGTCACTGCAATCTGCGTGTGGTACCAGGTAATATGATTGATTAACCTTGAGACTTGTCATCTGCGTGTGGTACCAGGCAACTTAACTTTGTTCATTTTTTCATGCAGCAACATTATATACCATCAGCACGAGAACTTTGTCGATTGAGTGGAATTACTAAAGCTCCAGTGATCCAGCACTTTTCTGAGACTATATCAGGAGCGACAACAATTCGGAGCTTCAATCAGGAATCAAGATTCTGTAAAACAAGTATTGAGCTTATTAATGGATATTCAAGACCAAAGTTTTACTCTGCTGTCGCAATGGAATGGCTTTGCCTTCGCTTGGACTTGTTGTCGTCAATTACATTTGCCTTTTCACTGATCTTTCTTGTATCCTTTCCAGTCGGATTGATTGACCCTGGTATGTCAGATCCAAGTGGTACTACATTAATTAATATTGTCATGAAACCCCACTGCTAATTACTAGACGTGGCAAAACTGACTCGACTCAAATGACCCAACCTAAATTTATATTTTTATTCAGGAATTGCTGGTCTCTCTGTCACATATGGACTCAATCTGAACATGATACAAGGCTGGGTGATGCGGAATTTATGCAATATGGAGAATAAAATCATATCAGTTGAGAGAATCCTTCAATACACTTCTATATCAAGTGAGCCTCCACTTGTTGTCGAAGAGAATATGCCAGACACATCCTGGCTTTCTCACGGAGAACTCGAAATTAGAGACCTTAAGGTTAACTTCACTCTCATCTGAAAATTTTCATTTTTGTTAAGCTTTATATTAACATGATCGGAGTTAATGCTTAGTTTACGACTGGAAAAATGACTTCAGGTTCGTTATGCTCCACATATGCCCCTTGTGTTAAAGGGTATTTCATGTACCTTCTATGGAGGAAAAAAGACTGGCATCGTAGGAAGAACTGGCAGCGGTAAATCGACCCTAATTCAGGCACTGTTTCGCATTGTTGAGCCTGCTGCTGGACAGATTATGTTGGATGGGTTAAACATATGTTCAATTGGGCTACATGATTTACGATCCAGATTAAGTATCATCCCACAGGATCCTACTATGTTTGAAGGGACTGTCCGAAGTAACTTGGATCCGCTTGAAGAGTACAGTGATGATCAAATATGGGAGGTAACATTTTTCTTTTTAGAAATTACCGGTGCTTAAATGATTGAGACGGAGTAATTGTATTTTTCATGTAGCTAATGAATGTTGTGATTGCTTTAGGCCCTTGACAAGTGCCAGCTTGGGGATGAAGTCAGAAAGAAAGACGGAAAGCTTGATTCAATAGGTTGGTTTCGTAATCAAATTTCAATTTATGGTGAATGTAATCTTTTCCTGATACATGTTCACATTCGAACTCTGCAGGTTTCGGAAAATGGTGAGAATTGGAGTATGGGCCAGAGGCAGCTAGTGTGTCTAGGCCGGGTGCTTCTTAAGAGAAGTAAAGTACTGGTTCTTGATGAAGCCACAGCATCAGTCGACACTGCAACCGATAATCTTATTCAACAAACATTAAGGGAACACTTCTCAGATTCTACAGTGATTTATAATTGTCTACTTTCATATCGGATTTGGCCATTGTCGTCTATTAGCTCAAAAGGTAGAGCAATGTGTTATTGCACATTGTGTGGGTTCGAGCCCCACATAGACGAACATATATAAAGCACTAGTTACACTTTGTAGTAACATTAGTTGTTCTATGTGGTAACAATAACTATCGAACAAAGTGATGCTAGCTAAGAATAACACTAGTTATTTGATAATGTAACATTGTTTCGTATATATAATAACACTGTTTATTTGATAAAGTAACACTTATGTTACATATATTGATAATAGAAGCTCATGTAGGAATTGAACCTACATCCTTTGTGCAATTGCACAAATGCTCTACCAATTGAGCTAATGAGCTAGTTTAGTAGAAACTGAATATTCCACCAACACACTACAGTTGATGTAATGGCTAAGTTTATAAGTCACCCCTTCACCCGAGTATTCGAGTCATATGTTTCTCATGTTATTCCAAAGAGCGTGTAGTGTTATTCCAGTAACTTGTCATGTTATCACATAGAGTAACCGTGTTATTCTATTAACTTGTTACGTTATTCCATAGAGCCAAATAATATTCTGTGACACAAAAGCCAGGTATTATAACACAATATGCTATTATGATAACATAGTTATAGTTACGGATTATAAAGCGCGAAAAACCAATTCTAATGATCTGAAGACAAACTAGTTCCGTCGATGACCGTATAAGGCACATTATATGCATTTAAAATTTGAATAAGGTATGAGATTCACAAAATAAGGGCTGAGATTCACCAAATAAGGAAAATAGCAAAAAAGGTGATTTTAAGACCAAGTTTCACAAAACAAGTTCTAAGATTCACTAAACAAGATTTGAGATTCACAAAACAAAGTCTGAGATTCACCGAATAAAGAAAAAAGCAAAAAAGGTGATTTTAACCACTTATGATGACCAAGTTTCACAAAACAAGCCCTAAGATTCACTAAATAAAGTATGAGATTCACAAAATAAGGTCCGAGATTCACCAAATAAGGAAAAGAGCAAAAAACGTGATTTTAACCACTTATGATGACCAAGTTTCACAAAACAACCTCTAAGATTCACTGAACAAGGTCTGAGATTCACAAAACAAAGTCTGAGATTCACCTAATAAAGAAAAGAGCAAAATAGGTTATTTTAACCAATTATGATGATCAAGTTTCACAAAACAAGCCTTAAGATTCTTGAATAAGATATGAGATTCACAAAATAAGGTCTGAGATTCACCAAATAAGGAAAAGAGCAAAAAACGTGATTTTAACCACTTATGATGGCCAAGTTTCACAAAACAAGCTCTAAGATTCACTTAACAAGGTCTGAGATTCACAAAACAAAGTTTGAGATTCACCTAATAAAGAAAAGAGCAACATAGGTGATTTTAACCACTTATGATGATCAAGTTTCACAAAACAAGCCTTAAGATTCACTAAATAAGGTATGAGATTCACAAAATAAGGACTGAGATTCACAAAATAAGGCAAAGAACAAAATAGGTGATTTTAACCACTTATGATGACCAAGTTTCACAAAACAAGCTCTCAGATTCACTGTACAAGGTCTGAGATTCACAAAATAAGGTCTGAGATTCACCAAATAAGGAAAAAAGCTAAAAAGTAACAGCAAAAAATTCTACTATAAAGTTCCTGAAATAGAAACTAAGCTGTAAAACATCAAACATAGAATGCCCTCATTCGCCTCTATGCATTTCTCAGTTTCGTATTCGTAAACAATTCATCAATAGCGAATCCATACTCATTTTTCGTCTACGAAGTCCCGCTTGAATAGGTACACCTTATTTTTTTCCCCTTTTGAATGGGTTTTATGCCTAACTTCAACTATTGTAATCAGGATCTCGGTATCTACTCTTAGAATTATCCAAGCCATATGTATTGTTATTTGAAATCAATGTTTACTAATTTGTGACTTTTTTGTAGCCGCTACTTACCAATTAGGCATCTTAAGATAGCATAATTTGATGAAATCTTTGTAAATCTTTTTCTTTGAAATTGCTCGAAATCTTATAAAATTACCTCAAAATTGCTCGAAATCGTTTGCTGAAATTGCTTAATTTGATGAAATCTTCTTCTGAAATTGCTTAATTCGATGTTGTTTTGATGAAAATCACTGCTTTGATTCTCCGAAAACGAAAAATTTGGGGAACTTTGCGCGAAATTGTTTTGTTGTTTTTGTAGTGAGAGAATTTGTAATTTGTGTAAACTAAAGAAGATGGTAAAGAATTTGGGCCTGTGTGTGTTTTAGTTTAGAGAGAGGAAGTATTTTGGCCTAATTGAAAAGATTATGAAAGACCCCAAATTTCCAGCCCAATGAACAATTGGAAATCAGTCCAATGTAACAATTTGGTGAGACCGGCCGCCTCGCCATAATGAGGTGCCTCACCGGATCCGGCCTCTATATATATATATATATATATATATATATATATATATATATATATAGTGTAAAGATCAAGTAAGTCCACCCATTAAGTGTGAGTCTATATATATATATATAATGGGTTTTTTTCGAACAATTCTAAAGCGTTCACAACATTTTAACAACAAAATGTAATGCAAAAAACTTTTTGAATTTACATATTTGTATACCAAACCTATCCTCCCCTTCCATCCCTGTGCAATGGTTTGAAAGTCATGGGACAAAACACACTGTTAAAGCTTAACGACACACGGCCATGTCCCTTATCATCCATCCTTATTGTGCAGGAGTTACTAACTACTACAAGTCTACAAGTGCACTTATACTGGCTGCCCAGATCGAAAACACGTTGAGCGAGCATCCCATGAACCAAAAGCAGTTATCAGTTATCACCACTTCTTCCCTCATATGGTTAGGATGGTAAATTTGGGATGCCTTACTAGCAATTCTAATGTTATGCCTCATTCTTAACTGGCTAGAAAGACGGTAAATCTAGTTGGCTGAAATCTTGTGTTCACTAGTTTGTAAACAAGCATACCAAAATTTTACTGTTTGGAAGGTGAAATTGTAGAGGGATTGTTTGGGAAATTTTGGTGTGTCAACACTTTGACTTGAGACCCATTTTTTTCCCCATTATTAAGGGAGTTTTTTTCTCGCCCCATCTTGAAATCCTAGAATTGTCGCTACTTTTACATGACATGTTAAGAGAGTGATTATACGATTATGGAAGATTCGAGTATTATTGCGAATACAAACACGATGAAGTCGTTCAAAGGAGACAAGAAAATGTTGGTAGCGAGATTAAATTATTATGGATTTGATTCGAGTATTTATTACAAATTGTTGATTGTTAGAACGAAATCAGATGGCTATGGATTAGATTTGAGTATGCTGCAAATCACAATTATGCCTCTTCCAAGTTGAATATTTTGGACTCTGATATGCAACTTACTTTATCAGTATAGACTTTGTACAAGCTTTGAAAGCAAACACATGTGACTCGGCCACGATGATAGTACGTAAACATTAAGTCCGATTATAGAAAGATAAGAGACATTTCTTAATGACTTTCGGAATCTTCCATTGAAGCCTGTAATATTACCATCTATGTTCTATACAAAAGACACTGTACTGTCAATAAACATTCATGCTAACAACCTTAATACATAGATAAACTTCTAAATATTAGGAGTATACTATACTAAATATAACAACTACTGCTCTTGTCAAGAAACCTAATTTTCGATGAAAGGTGCTTTTCGCAAGACACTGAACAACATCGTCTTGCATTGATCATCCCAGCAAAGCCCGACTTGATCTCCTTCCTTAAGCCCTCGCCTCACTACAAAATCTCTCTTCCAGTTCTTCATCAGCCCAATGGACCCAGTTGAAGGCCATCTCTTCATTGTTTGTCCAACCCAACTCCCTGTATCATAGTCAAACATATTCAACCTGAGCCCACTTGGAGAGTCGACTTGCTTCCTGCTCGACTCATCGAGATATTGCAGGATGTGTGGCTCGGCTATCTTCCGACTAATGAGTAGCCTGTGTTGGTCATTAGAGTCACTTTTAATCAATACCTTTCTTACTGTCCACTCTACTTCTACTGCAACATTCACATTATCAGGAATGTACACACTCAGTCTCAGTGGCATAGCGTCGACAACAGTTTCAGTCTCAGAAACAGTCGAATATGTAGTACTGCTCTTTTCGGAACAGGCAGAAGATGACAGTAGTACAATAGTCTTACTCAAAACAGGATTAGTATCACCACAAGCACAAGGGGGTGAAACGGAAAGCGGAAGTGAAAGCGAGAGTGTTAAATCCAGACAAACACCAGTACTGTTACCGTATTTTTCTGAAACTTTCGCATCTTTCGACTTAAAGAAATCATTAAAGGTGCACCATTTGTTTAGGTATTTTTACCCAAGTCGATTAATTAGGGTCAATGTAGTCTTACTCGTTGGTTGGTTGTATGATCGTTCGTATGTCAATAAATAAATAGAAAAATAAAGTGCGTAATGAAAATTGACACGTAAGATTTGGTGACGCGGAAAACCCAATGTGGGAACAACCGCGGGAGGGACGGTACCCTGCCAAGTATTGCACTATATGAATAGGAGGATGATTACAATCGTGGCACAAAGCTAATCCTGCTGGCCCTAGGCGTCAGGCCTGCAAGATCTTGATCTTGATCGAACGTATATTATATGTCTTGATGTGGTCTTGAATGTGGACGTATGAATGCGGATGTATGAATGAATGAATGAATTCTTGATTTGCTCCTTTGGCTATTTATAGGGTAAGAACCCTAGATATATCTTACCTCGAATATGGAAAGTGAATATAATTTCCATAAGGACTCTTTCCAAACCCGGACTCCCTTGCCAATTCTCCCTGATCTCCCTAACTTCTCCCTGACACTTCCATTTCCTTAATCCGGACACTCTCCATGATGGGCTCCTGATCTCCCTTGAGCCCGTTCCCCCTTTCTCCATCCGCGGGCTTCCTTCCTCCTTATCACTCCTTCCATAGCTTTCATTTTATTAAGTGGGCCTCCTTTGTTGTGCTAATTTTAGCCCAAACAGTTTGCCCCAAATTTCTTGTGAAGTACGCTTCTAGATATTGAGCAAGGAATTTACGTAATCGAATGCTAAAAACCCTAAGCCGTCTTTTACACTCCTTCCCATGCAATCCATCATGTCAGCCGCCCTACTCCTCTTTTCTCGCACCCGACTCCCTCTCTCCTCTTTATAACTTCAACCTCCACCTTCCACTTTTCATTAATCATTTCAAATCATTTCAAAAAATACTCTTCTTTCTTAAACCCTCAACCTTCCTTCTTTTTATCCTTTGCCGGCTTCACTGTTCCTCTTCCCCGTCTTCTTCATCAGGTAATCCACCCTCTTTTCTTCTTTTAATTTTCGCTTTCTCCCTCCACCATGGGCAAAACTCGTCAATCCTCCACACCTTCTGACCGTAATCTCGACCCCACTTTTCCTTCTCGGGGACTTTTTAAGCACACCCACGACTGTGACTCTGCCTTGACTGCGGCCGATATTCCTACGATCAAGAATCTGCTTGGTTTTGGTGATGGGGTGGACATTGTCATTCCTGAACCGGGGCAAAAAGTTGACGCCCTCCGTCCAGGGTGGGTTAGTTTTTACCTGTACCCATTTAGATACGCCCTCCGTTTTCCTTTTCCTAAACTCGTTCAAGACTTCATATTCACCAACAACTTTGCCATGGCACAAATTTCTGCTGCCATTTGGAGAGTTCTTCTCTATTCTCTTTGCCGGTCGAATCTTTGGTAAATATGTCACTCTGGGCGACCTAGACCATATGTACAACATCAGATCCCTGGGCAGGGGTCAATTCTCATTCCGGGGCCGTGGAGAGGCTCCCTTCAGACACATGTCAAAATCCCGTGATGAGAAATGGTTTGAGGACTTCTTCTACGTGAGGAAGGACTCTATCCAGCCTCCTGCTGATTATATTTTCGAGAAATGGGTTCTAACTTCGAGTAAGTAGTCTTCCTGTTATCTGATTTACTTTATCTCGCTGCTTACTAGCTTACTTCATCGTCTTCAATTCGTGCAGGCCCCTGTGACCTTACCCGTATTGGTGCCAAGATCCCTGCCTGCAGCAAACTGTTCAACATCTCTGAATCTGAGAGAAAGTTCCCAGACCTGCTTCCCGGTTTTTCACCTGCTTCCTCCTCCAATCCTCCTCAGTCAGCTCACAGTATGTCTTCTGGTAAGACTTCTACAACCACTTTTCATTTGCATGTTGTTTCTGCTGACGTTTTAAGCATTCGTAAATACGAGGCTATATGTGCTTGCAGGTTCAAAAGTTGATCAGTTGGAAATCATCCTCCAAAGTGCCAAAAGAAAGAGACCTTCTGCTAGCCCTGATGTGGCCTCTGCCTCCAAGAGGAGTGCTCCTACTGCCTCCTTCCAGACTCCTCCCACAGTTTCCAGTTCTGCTGCACGTGAGCCCTTGGAGGTCAACCCGTTATCTCGCCATCCGCCTACTCCTCCTGCCAGTCCTCGGGCTTCATCTAGCGGAGGCATTATTGCTCATTTCCCAGAGGGCTTTGGGAATGTGGACAAGGTGCCCTACTGGCCGGAGATTGACCAGCTGCTCTTTCCTCCTGTTGAGGAAACGTTTTCGGAGTTCTCCCCAGAGGAGATGGCTGAAAATGACGTGCACAACGCCTTCATGGTAAATATTCTTCGTTTTTCTACCTGTCTGTCTGTCTGCTTTACTTAGATTCTGCCTTCTGACTTCCTTGCTGACTCTTAATTTTTCCTGCCCCAGACCCTCCAGTCTGCACTCTACAACAAGAATAGGATCAATATAGTGCAGACGACCAGCCGTGCTACCAGCGCCAAGAACCGGGGAGTGAAGGAGCATTCGATCGATGCAGTAAGGCGGATCGATCCCGAAGGAGCGTGTGGTGGAGTTGAAATGCGAGCTTCTTTGTCACCAAGAAAAAGTTGAAAGAAGGGGCTAATTAGCTGGCGCGTACTCAGGCGGTATGCAATACTTTCTCTGACTCCCTCAAGCGCTCTGATGAGAAGATCAGTGAGCTGATCTCCCTGGCCACCAACGTTGTTGCCTATGCTACCTGGCGGGGAAAGATCGGCGGGATGCGTCTTTGCCCTCGAAGAGGTTCCTACCAAAGACAGGCTATAGAGGAAGAGGAGAAGCAGCTGGAGATGCTTTATCCTACTCAACCTGATCTGAGTGTGCTGATACCTGAAGTTGGGGAGGTGAATTCTCCTGCAATGGCTGAGCAAGCTGCTGGGGACGGAGCTGGAATGTCCCAGGACGCTGCTGACGGAGCTCAGGGAGCTATGGCGGCTGAGGATGCACAGGCTGGTGCGGTACCTGAAACGGGAGGTCAGCAGGCAGAGGAGATGCCAGAGGTGGAGGTCATTAATGTGACCGATAATTAAATATTTTTATGTTTTGATGAACTTTTTGGCGGTCTGGCCCAGAGGTGGCAGAATTTGTAATTTTTGAAACTCTTTCTGTGGTTGCTCCGCCAAGGTGGCGGTTAAACTTTGGGTCGTACTTTGGCCATATTTTGAAAATGCCCCTTGTCATAGTTTGGCAAGGCTTTAGCATACATATCGTGTGCTTGTTGTTTACTTTCCCTATTTTTAAGAAATTTGCCGTGTCAGCCTGTTTGACTGATTTAGGCGAGTCCTGTCATCCTGAGAAGGCTGACGTTATGACTCAGCTAGCTGCCGTGTCAGCCTAGTGACTGATTTAGGCGTATGCCGCAATGTAAGGAGGAGTGGTCGTGTCAACCTAGGAGGCTGATTTAGACCAGCCTGGTCAGCCTGAAAAGGATGATCCAGACTAAGTTAGCTGCCGTGTCAGCCTGATGGCTGATTTAGGCGTATGCCGCAGTTTTGGACTACTTAACCTTGTTCATGACGCAAGGTGTATTCATCTCGTTTAAAGCCGACAGGGCCGTCATTGAGGCAAGTTTATCGTCATTCAAGTCTGATGGAGACGCTGCAGGATTCTGGTAGCGCAGATATCCCTACGTTCCATGTTCGTGTGCATGCATGTTGGGGCCCTGATTAATTGCGATTAGTGCGAGCTACTTCCAGGGGGTGGTATCAGGGGTAGCTGGGTAAGCGTATTCAGCTGTCAACCAGGCTCCCTTTCGCATGTTCCACAGTCCGCCTGGTGAGGGTGCTCCTTGTGGAGAAAATAGGTTAGGCATGTTGGAGTGTCATGTGCCTTGTCACCCCGCGTTGGCAGTTGACAGTCCTGCTAGACATCCTTTCAAAGTACCATAGATACCAGAATTCAAAGTGGTGTACTTAGAGAAGCCTGAAAATAAGAGAATCTATTAAAATGATGTGAAGTACTTGTCGCCATCTCATGGGGTACCAGAGCAATTGTGGTCTCAGGACGCTGCCAGACCACACCATCTAATAGTAGTTTAAAATCTTAAAATAACTAGAGACACCAGAAATAAAAGTGAAATTGGCAGTATGCCTACTACCGGATTTTTATTTTAATTTTTTTAAAAGACGGTTTGGCTTTTCATAGTACGTGATTCTGAAAGTTAGAGTCTACTTATTATTAAAAGTAATATCTCTTCAGGTGAAGTATGTTCCATGGGCGTTGTATGATTTGACCGTCCATAGTCATCAGTCTGTATGCACCATGGCCAACAACTCCTTCTACCTGGTATGGTCCTTCCCATTTGTAGGCGAATTTGCCTGCTTTTCGATTCTTGGTGTTCTGAAACACCTCTCGGAGAACCAGGTCTCCTACCTCCAGGAGCCTGACTTTTACATTCTTGTTATAACTCCTGGCCACAGACTGCTTGTAGGCAGGCATGCAGACGGATTTTTGCGCTTGCTCGCAGCTCGTCAATTGTGTCCAGGCTTCTGATCATCTCTGTATTGTTCAGTTCCCTCGTCATATTTTCATACCTGTGAGTGGGAACTAGAACTTCGACGGAATGATCGCTTTCTGCGCCAAACACCAGTGAAGGGTGTTTGATGTTGCTATCTTTGGTGTCGTTCGTCGACCATAACACTAGTGACAATTCATCCGCCCACTTTCCTCCTAACTCCCGTAACCTCCTTCTTAGATTGTCCATGATGATTTTGTTCTTTGGATTGACTTGCCGTTGGACTTTGGAGTCCTAGGTGCTGACTTTTTTAAGGTGATGTTCCACCTAGCACAGTATCCCTCGGTATCGTTTGAGATGAATTGTGAGTCATTGTCACATATGATTTCTGATGGGATACCAAATCTGCAAATGATGTTTCATTTTATGAATGAAATGACCTGTTTGTCCTTTACCTCCGTGAATGCTTCTGCCTCTATCCACTTGGAGAAGTAATCTGTCATTGCTAGCATCCAGGTTCTGTTTTCTATGGCCCGTGGTAGAGGGCCTACTATATCCATGCCCCACGCCATGAATGGCCAGGGGGAAATAATAGGGTGCAGGGGCTCTGCTGGCTGATGGATCATTGGTGCTTAGCGCTGGCAGGCGTCACATTTTCGTGCGTATTCTGCTGCATCTGTCTTCATTGTAGGCCAATAGTATCCCTGTCTGAGGGCTTTATTTGCTAGACTCCTGCCCTCTGCATGGTTTCCACATTCGCCACTGTGGAGAGCATGCAACACAATCTGTGCTTCTTTCTTGTCCAGGCACCGTAGGTAGGGGCCTGCTAGCGATTTTCTGAACAATGTATCATCAATAAGTATGAATCTGGAGGCCTTTACTCTGAAAGCTCTAATTTCCTTCTTGTCATCTGGTAGCTTGTTATGGCGCAACCAGTCTAGGTAAGGTGTGCGCCAGTCATCTGCTTGATCGGCTATTTGGTCAGGTGCCTGCTTGTTTGGCTGGGAGTTCTCACCTTCCTCTGTAACTGCTTGGATTTCGTTCTCGCTCTGTGGATCCTCCACTTCACCTCTGTCTATTTCGTCCGCCTTCTGAATAGACGGTTCCAACATGTGTGCTATTGGAATGCTGGATAGCTCTGTTGGTTTAAATGTTGCCCCCAAAGTTGCTAAGGCGTCTGCCTCCACATTCTGATCTCTGGGGATCTGCTTAAGCTTGCAAGTTTCGAATTTCTGTTTTAGTTCCTTTGCTACTTTTAGGTATGCAATCATCTTCGAATCTCTGGCTATAAAATCATCGTTCACGTGGTTGACTATTAATAGAGATTCACTGGATATGAGCAGGTGCCTGACCCCTAACTCCAAAGCTAGCTTCATTCCTAATATCAAGGCCTTATACTCTGTTTCGTTATTGGTTGCCTTGAATTCACATCTTACTGCTTGTGCTATCAGGTCTCCCTGTGATGATCGCAGGATTAATCCTACGCCTGCCCCCCCTTTGGTTGGAGGCTCCGTCAATATGCATCTGCCAGACTTCTGTCTGCTTGCTTCCTTCTAAGGTGAGGATCTCTTTATCTCGCGGATTCTCGGATGGCGGGGATCAAGTCTGATACGAAGTCGGCCAGTGCTTGTGATTTGATTGCTGTTCTGGGGTCATATTGAATGTCGTACCCACTGAGGTGTATAGACCATTTTGACATTCTGCCTGACAGTTCAGGCTTCCTCATAATAGTTTTTAGCGGGTAATTGGTCACGACATGTATGATGTGGGACTCGAAATAGGGGCGCAGTTTGCGAGATGCTACTACCAATGCTAGTACTAACTTTTCAAGAGATGTGTACCTGGTCTCTGCCGGCAGCAGAGACTTGCTCACGTAGTATACTGGCTTCTGCTCCTTTTCTTGCTCTCTGACCAGGACAGCACTCACTGCCACTTCTGTGACGGCTAGGTATATGAATAATGGTTCTCCTGGCTTCGGCTTTGACAGCAGCGGTGGACTGCTGAGGTAGTGCTTCAGCTCTATGAAGGCTTGCTCGTGCTCAGAGGTCCATTCAAACTTTTGGCTTTTCCTTAGTACGTCGTAAAACAGCCTGCATTTATCTAAAGATCTTGAAATGAACCTATTCAGGGCTGCTACCTTCCTGGCTAGTCTTTGAATATCCTTAGGCTTCTCAGGTGACTCCAGCTGCAAGATGGCTTTGATCTGCTCGATGCTGGCCTCTATCCCTCTTTGAGTTACGATATAACCCAAGAATTTGCCAGAAGATACTCTGAAGGTGCATTTAGATGGGTTTAGCTTCATTTTGTATTCCATGAGGGTGCTGAATTAGGGTAGGCTAGGCCGTGTTTGGCCGTGTCCTTGTGGTCCTTTTCTAATTAGATTGCGAAACGGGATAGGAAACAAGTTAGAAAACGAATTAGAAACAACGTTGATCGATTGGAAGGATGTCGCGCAAATGTGTATTCTACACGGCCTAAAAGGGGTCAAATTAGGTCAAGTTTGCTAATTAAGTTAACTCATCGAGTGTTAATAAGAAGGTGCTAATCACGCACTCTTATACTAGCGATAAATTAGGTAAAAGAGAGAGATGCGTTCATTAAGTTACAGAATTGTCGATTGATTTTAAAAGCTATGTCGAAGCACCCTAACATGTCTAATTAGGTTATTAAATTGATCTAATGTCGTCTAAATAAGTCATATGTTAACAATCAGAGGTTAAACTAACATACAACGGATCCTAGGGCGTGTCGAATTGGCCGAAACAACAAAGGGGTCAAAAGCGAAGAACGGAAGTTAGAAATTCGTTTTATTTATGCCCTACCTTGAACACGAGGATATGTAAATGAGACGGGGGTGTACGACCGACTGAAGTAGCGGTTTCTTTCCCATCTCAAGTCAACACGGGTGTTCATGGTGGTACTTTAACTCATACTCGGACTAAACTAGTTTCATAGTTAATTTAAACGATAAATAAAAGCGATAAACAAACAAAAATAAACTATAAGAAAAACAAACATAAAAACGAAATAAAAAAGGAGAAAGAGGAGGATTTGATGCACCCTCAACCTACATGTATCGTTGACACCGTCTTGGGTCGTAATCGATGGTAGATTTTATCTCGAGAGGCCGTCGTCGACGAAGAAACAAAGCAAACACGCGTTTTTGGCAAATCTGGACAGCAACTTTCAAACGATGATTTCTCCCTCGTTTCACGATGAAAATTCGATTTAAAAGATGTTTTGAAAACTAGAAAGAGAGGAGAACAGAGATATTAAAGCAACCCCTGCTCGTTTTGAGTTATTGGGCACGAAAAACGAGCACAAACAGAACTGGACAGACAAGAACAAACCGCGAAAACAGAGTGTATAACATTCTGTTTTTCGAGGGATTTCGTGTACTCTCAAGGGCAATTTGGCTCGTAAATCTTTGTCTAATGTGTAGATGGATGTTATGTGGTTAATTAGGAACAAGAAAATCTAGTTTTGATGGAGGTTTGAGGGAGGAACGAATTGTTTTTCGAGGAGGACACACAAACAGTTTCAGTTTGTATGTCGGTTTTGTGGAGGGTTTTTGAGAGGCAATTAGGGTTTGTTTCTGAGGTTTAAAGCTTGTGAGTGAAGGTAGGATGTATGGAGAACTTAGAGGAATGAATGTATGGTGAAGGGGTGGTATTTATAAGGAGTTAAAGTAGGGTAAAAGAGAGGGAGAGGCAGTCGGGCCTGCTCACGCATAGCTGCTGTCCAGCAGCTTTTGTGAGGGTTTGAGAGGGGTTTTCTTGGTGATTAAGCTAGGGTAATATGGGTAGGATACTAGGGTATGGGTTAGGGTTAATGGGTACGGGTTTTGGTGGTATTTGGAGCGGGTTTTAGGCTCGGGATTGAGCTGCCAAAACAGGGGGGCTGCTCGTGTATGCGGGCTGTTTGGGGGTGATTTGGGATGGGATTTGGGCCGTGGTTAAGGGGGTTCGAACTGGGTTGGATGGGTAGAGGCTTAGGTTGGTTAGTGTACTCGATATTCGTGCCAACTCGTAAAGAAAACGGGCCCAAAAACCGAGTTAAAATCGAGCTCAAAAACATGCTTTCAAAACGAGTTCTTTTCGATTTTCAAATCGATTTTTCAAATCAATTATCACATTAAAATAAATGATTTTTCAAACCAAATATACTCATAAAATGATTTTTCAAATCAAATATTTATTTTATTTTCAATAAAATAAACTTGGGAAAATAAATTCAAAATAAAATAAAAATAAATTGAATTTACCTTAAAAAAGCTTTAATTTAAATATCATTTAAATTAATAAAATGAACTCACTTAAAAAAACATTAATTTAAATATCATTTAAATTAATAAAATACTTCATCGACGACGCCCATTCTACATCGTAAAACGAGCTCCAAATAATGACAATGACAACTAAAGAATACATGTGTCCTATCATCATCGGGTGTTTGTCGGGTTCTCTATAAATTCCAATATCGACGGATACGGGTATCTCTGAGCCCCCACTTTGACCGAGGCTTGGACAAGGCGAAAGTCAAAGTATACCCCAGGTCCCTCTCGACCGAGGATTCTTTGGTCGTTTATAGTCCATTAGACTTGCGTATATAAGCTCTTGACCATAAGAAGAGACCATACCGAAACTTCGTTGGGGATTGACTCTTGCTTCGTTGTGTCATAAATTGTATATATGGTGGATTGAGCCTTATCCTTAGGCGCCTACGTATTCGTTTCTGACGGAATCAAACCCGCGTCGTAGTTCGGCCATCGCCGACACATGCCCAAAGTTTATCATCTGTGGCGTTTGTCCAAAATTCGTCATCTCACGACATTTGCCCAAAATTTATCATCTGCTGGCACTTGTCCGAAATTCATCTGTTGACACTTGCCCAAAGCTTATCATCTGCTGGCAGGTGTCCAAATGGGACGGGACTTTCCGAGGAGGTTGCCGCCGCTTTCATCATTTGCTTTCAGCTACGGAATTCTTCCATTTCATACTCTTGTATTGAATTGAATTCTGAGTGGATGTCATCCTTTACATCTTGATAATGGTCTCGAAGCCAACGGCTTCTGTGAGCCCCTGATTTGTAATGGCTCTAAAGTCGAAGACTTTAGAGCCCCCAGTTGAAGCATATCCTGCTATATTTGAAACACAAAAACGTACTAGCAATAATCATCACATAAGCACATTTGGATCATCGATCCTAAAACTAGATCATTTGAAAGATTGGGTCATCGACCCGAAAATAGAATTTGAAAATTTTGAGTAATTGGGCCATCGACCCGAATTTTGAATTTGACATCACTTGGAATGTTGGGCCATCGACCCGAAATTTGAGTTTGAAAGACTGGGTCATCGACCCGAAATTTGAACATGTTGAAAATTTTGAATAATTGGGCTATCGACCCAAATTTTGAATTTGAAATGAATCCCTTGGATGTTGGGTCGTCGACCCAAAATTTGATGCAAAAAGTTTTTGAAATTTCGGAATTCTGAAATCTTTGGCATTTTGAAATCGAACCTTGACGGGTGAGCAAGAAATACGACTCAGACACTCTGTATGACCCGTAAACAACGTGGGCGTAGCCCGCTACCGTAAAACAAAAAGGAAAATAAAACCGTAAGTGTGCACGGGTTTTAATTCAATTATTGACTTGTTGGGGGTAGAAAGGTAAATTGGCCGTTCTGGCGTCAAAAGATGGCAAATGGGAATCCCAAGGTCGTCGGACTTGGGAAGGAGGTATCGTATGTCATGGGCGTGCTCCCGAGGGCACATGGGGATCAAGATCACTTGGCATTGACAAAGAGGATTAAACTCACGGAGCAACAACGTTGGCTTCGCCCAGACACTAAACACATGTTGATTTTATGAGAACACTTAGATATCACACATCACTCTTGTTGGGAACATTCTGTCACTCTTCTCCTCGCCTCCTTTCTTTTCAGTGAGTTTTCATCATTTCTTGCCACCGCCTTCTTTCTTTTCAGCGGGCTTTTACTATTTTTCTTCCACGCCTTCATTCTTTTCAGCGGGTTTTTCATATTTTCTGTTCCCAACACAAACCCACATCTATCTGACTCAGCATCTTTGCCTACACCATTAGATAAAGCTCATTCCGAGACTTGACATTACTCATCTGAACCTATATCCTTATCCTAGCCTACATCGAGTGCTAAGACCGACTCAAACAAAGGTGGCTTCATTTGGACTTGGTTAAGACCCGTAAGAAACCGACAAGATGACAACTTGGTTGAGGAGTGGATTGAATCCCTTATTCTGAAGGACTGCCTACGTATTCGCGTGGAGCGAAATCAAATCCGACGTAGTTCGATCAAGGTGCATAAACTTGGCATTTTGATTGTGTGTACACACTCGAAGGTTTCACCTAAGGTATCATGTCGTATCCCATTCTAGCCTGTAAGATACCGTTAAATCCCGTGTTTGGGGTTAGGTGTAAAAGGCTTGGATCTTTTGGGATGTGGAGCTTGGTAATAACAAGTTGGAATGGCTAACCATCATTCTGAAGGTTTGTTTTGTGGTGCTAAGGCCAAGGGCTATGGCTGCTGATATGGTTGGAATGGGTGTCTCGGGTTTGATGAACCACGAGTGCAAATGGGTCGAAAAATGATGTGGGTTCAAATCTCCATATCTGGTCCCTAAAGGCTGGGTGTAACAGCACAAGTGGAATGATTCTCAAAATTCTCGACTATCCCTTGTAACTGTCTCAGGAAGGACTTAGAGGGTAAAGAGGTTACTACTGACGCTTTTGGGCTTCGCCCATTGAACTTCAACTATGGGTACTTGACTCGACTTCTGGCTTCCGTAACTTCGACATTCAACCAAAAACCTTTTGCAATAACTTCAGCATCTTTTTTTCTTTTTTTCTTTTTTCTTTCATTACTTTTCTCATTTTTCTTTTTTCTTTTTTCGTCTCTTTTCTTTTTTCATTTTTCATTTTTCATTTTTTTTTCTTTTGCTTTTTTTTTCGTCCTTTTTTCTCTTTTCTCTTTCTCTCTTTGAAAATGATCTTCTATTCATTCTCTTAGTCATAAATGGATACACCTTGAAAACTGGGCTTCGCCAACTAATCTGGGTAAGAACTAACAATTCCTTGTTAGAACGGGTTGATATCTTCTCTCTTCGAGATGGGATGATTTTGTTGGGGAAAGGCTTGTCTTCCGTCGTCGATAGGGGAAACAAGGAGCTAGTTAGGGTTCGTCATAGAATCATCTAAAAGCTTGTCATAAGCATTGGTTCAGATGGAGGTTTTCTACCACCAGACATGGAATAGGTAAAGGAATCAAACACATGATCCTAGTGTACCTTACATTTTGAAACGAGACATATTTCCAACCCAGGGATGCCTTTGAGTGTGTTGTGCGTTTTATCATATTTCAGAATGATTGAGGATGGGAAACAAGACATATTGGGAAACGAAACTGCAACCTTTTATTGGAATCAGAAATGCTTAACAGACTCGAAGAAACGATTCCTAGGACACATCCTAGGTCATCGCGGAACAAACGACTCAAATTTAAGAAAAGAAAGTCCTAGACTCGACTCGACTAAGATAAGAAAACAGATCCCGACTCATAATTTTCAAATCTGGTCTTGAGCTTTCCCTTATTCAGTTGTCAACTTAGATGCTCGGCCCTTGTCCTTGATCCCTTTGATGGTCTTCCTCCATCCCGAGGTAGTCCTCTGAGGATCTACGTCAATGATGAAGGTTGGTGAATCGAATTGTCCTTTATTAACTTCGTTAACGAGAGGAGTACATTCTAGAGCAAGACTCCCGACTTGAATTTCATTCTTCGGGCTTGGCAAAAATTCAAAGCAATCCACAAATATCTTCCCGATGAACACCCCTTTCAAGTGACATGGGCGTATAAGATGGGAATAATCGACATTGTCTTCGACAGAAACAAAGTTGGAGTGATCGCCAAATGGATTGGTGATGTTATTGGGTTTAACAGTTGGGATCGGGAGTGTTCCACTCTCAATCATGTCTTGAATTTCGTGCTTCAGTCGATAGCACCTTTCAGTATCATGGCCTTTCCCTTGATGAAAGGCACAGTAGGCATTTGGTTTATACCATTTACCTTGTTGATCAGCGGGAGGGTCCGGAGTTGGACCAATAGGCTTCAGCTTTCCTTGGGCTATGAGCCTTTGGAGAGCGTATGTGTAAGTGCATCCGATATCGGTGAATGCCCTAGGTGTTTGGCGCTGCGACTTCTTCGATTGCCCTTCTAGGAGATTGATGGCTTCATCAATATGGGTCGTTGCTGGGGCCTTGCCCTTAGACGATGAGGCCCCTTGGTACCCTTTCGGCCTTTCAGCCTCTGCCCTTATGACATCATCTTCTACCTTTATCCCGATTCTTATCAATTCTTTGAAAGAGCCAAAATTCTGGTATTTCAGAGCATTACGGTAAATAGGTCGTAGATTCTTTACAAACTTATCTACCATTTCAACTTCGTCGGGCTTCTTGGCTAACTTCACGCTTTCAGCGCGCCATCTTGTAAGGAATTCAGTAAAGCCTTCTTTTTCTTTCTGTGTCATCACCTCCAATGTTCTTATGTTGGTTTGAATCTCAACATTGTCAGCATAGTGCTTACAGAACTCCATCGTAATATCTTCGAAAGTGGGGAAGTTCTTAAGGTCAAGATTATAGAACCACGCCTTCGGGTGTTCACCCAGAGATTGGGCGAAAATTTGGAGAGCATGTCGGCGGGTACTCCCTTGGTGCTAAGTATCCTTTATAGGCCTTAACATGGTGGATGGATCTTGGTGCCCTTGAACTTTGGGATGTCAGTGAGTACCATGTTCGTGGGCAACTTATCTTGAACGGGGCATAGGCCCTAGCATTCTCATAGTGGATGTTCTTCCCCCGGGATAGTTTCCAGACGGTCTTCAATGAATTTGAACCGTTTCTCCGGATCGTCGAGGTGGGGTAGATGAAGAGGAATCTTCACCCGGACTTGGATTTGATCGCATCCATTCTGGTCATCATGAGGTTCACGGCCTCAGTGAGCTTGTTAACAACATCTTCCATTGCTTGACGTCGGGTTTTTGGCGGCCTTTCTACAAGAAAACCCCGTACTGAGTCAATATTTAAAGTAAGAGCCCCTGCACACTTAAGGACACGACCCCAACTTGACTCAAGCAAAGACTCGACTTGAGACTGACTAACCAAAGGTTCGACTCACGGTTGGATTTAGACCTTGGTTCATTTTAGACTCGGCAAAACGACATGGACTCAAACTGTCATAGCACGATTCTAAACTGGACTCGGTGTGACTAAACCCGTGATTGGACTAACATAGCCCATAGGTTCGGGTGAAACGTCCTAAAGGGCCTAGCTTGGACGTTTTTTGTGGACTATCCTAGACCAAAAGGTCGACCAACATGACTCGAGGCCCAAGAGGTGAGCTTGGGTGACCCAACAAGGTCGTGTTCTAGACTCTTAGAACGAAACACACCCGGCCTAACACGGCCATGACCCGGACACGACTCGACGCATTTCATGCTTGGTTGAGGTTCGAGAGGCATTTTGGATTGATTTTGAAAAACGAAAGATCGATTTGAAAAGATGAGATTTGAAATGGACAAAGACATGCGGCTATAAAAGCTTGTTTTGGGCGAAAATTCTAGTCCTATTTGGGCAAAGCATTCGCGTTTTTAAAACCATGCTATTTTGAAAGTAAGTTGTTCAAAAGTTCGGTTTTGAAAAGGACATGGGAAATTTCGAAAAAGACTCGGGAAAGCAAATTGCACATTGTCATTCTCATGTTATAAGGATGTATGCTCCTAGACATCTCTAAGTCTCGGCAAGTCTTCTACAAGAAGGTCTATGCCCTCCATCCTTTTGCGGTCTTATAGAGCAAGGTGTCTTAAGGTAGAGTACCTAGAAGATCGTCCCCACCATCAAGAACCACGCGAGGTGAAGTGGAAGCGAGCAATGTGCAGCTTCCTAGCATAGTGGGACGTCGCCCCCCACGCATCACGAAGAAACGCTGGGACGGCCCGGGCAAGTCCTTAAGGGTTTATGCATGAATCGTAGCACTATGAGTAATGTTTTACTTTCCAACACTTTCTTTTCAAGTTTCACCTCGGAGGAAAAGACCCTAGAAACAAAGTGTAACTAGTCCTCTTTTCCCAGAGAGTCGCCAAAGCGTGGACAAGGCCCTCGGGAGGCTGCGTCCGCGGGATCCACACTAGGCACAATCGACTCGAGGTTCTTTCGAATCGAATTAAGACAAATTAGAGTCGCCACCAAGTTTTTTGGGAACTTGGAACCGTTCAAGTCAACTTTACACCTTTCATCGAAAAGCATAAAGCCAATCGACTACGAGTGATTAAAGATAAAGACTTGTACCCTATATCACTCGATTTGAATGACTCTCGTAATCCAATGGTATTTAGACGGATCCACAAACCATAGATTTTGAGTAAGGGGTGAGGGTACGTGTTGGGAAGCCCATAAGGACACCCAACCCCGCCCGTCAATAACGGCCTCTACTAAGTCAAGTATGGATTTCAAACAAGGTCATAGCTACTACGGTATATGATATGCAAACATCGTTTTAAACCCTAACATGTGACAACAATTTCTATGTCGTTTTAAATGCAACTAAACTAACTTTGTCAAAGTTGTAATTTAGCATGTGGGTTGATTAATCTAAGCAACATATAAACGAAAGCAAACAAGGCTTAGGGGGGAATGGGGGAGCCGTTGGGATCTACCTATTACAAACCAGGCATTTCATGCCGACACAACAATAAATTAAAGATACAACTCGATCTAAATACAATTGCTACATACAAAACCGTACACGATACATACACACGGCCAATCGGCCTAGGAAACCGCGCACAAGAGGGGTGGCCCACGGCTTACATGACTCACGGCCTTGGGTCACTCCTCGTGATGTGTGCTTTCACTTAATCTCATCGAATTAGACATAGGGCTACGCACCAAAGCATGCATTAGCATAAACCGGGCCATGTTGCATTAAACAACATGCGATTTACTACGCTCTCACATGCATTGGGACACAACCATCTAACCAAACAAAACTAAGGTTTTTGAAAGAGGTTTTGACTCGATAAAAGAAAACTAACTTGAAAATTACAAACAAACTACCAAACATGACTCGATAAACAAAGTAATTACAAGATACGAAATAACGAGATAAAGATAAGAAAACAACGAGAAAAGGACCACAAGGACACGGCCAAACACGGCCTAGCCTACCCTAATTCTTAGGTTAGATTCATTAGGTTAGATAGATGATTGCGAAACGGGATAGGAAACAAGTTAGAAAACGAATTAGAAACAACGTTGATCGATTGGAAGGATGTCGCGCAAAGGTGTATTCTACACGGCCTAAAAGGGGTCAAATTAGGTCAAGTTTGCTAATTAAGTTAACTCATCGAGTGTTAATAAGAAGGTGCTAATCACGCACTCTTATACTAGCGATAAATTAGGTGAAAGAGAGAGATGCGTTCATTAAGTTACAGAATTGTCGATTGATTTTAAAAGCTATGTCGAAGCACCCTAACATGTCTAATTAGGTTATTAAATTGATCTAATGTCGTCTAAATAAGTCATATGTTAACAATCAGAGGTTAAACTAACATACAACGGATCCTAGGGTGTGTCGAATTGGCCGAAACAACAAAGGGGTCAAAAGCGAAGAACGGAAGTTAGAAATTCGTTTTATTTATGCCCTACCTTGAACACGAGGATATGTAAATGAGACGGGGGTGTACGACCGACTGAAGTAGCGGTTTCTTTCCCATCTCAAGTCAACGCGGGTGTTCATGGTGGTACTTTAACTCATACTCGGACTAAACTAGTTTCATAGTTAATTTAAACGATAAATAAAAGCGATAAACAAACAAAAATAAACTATAAGAAAAACAAACATAAAAACGAAATAAAAAAGGAGAAAGAGGAGGATTTGATACACCCTCAACCTACATGTATCGTTGACACCGTCTTGGGTCGTAATCGATGGTAGATTTTATCTCGAGAGGCCGTCGTCGACGAAGAAACAAAGCAAACACGCGTTTTTGGCAAATCTGGACAGCAACTTTCAAACGATGATTTCTCCCTCGTTTCACGATGAAAATTCGATTTAAAAGATGTTTTGAAAACTAGAAAGAGAGGCGAACAGAGATCTTAAAGCAACCCCTGCTCGTTTTGAGTTATTGGGCACGAAAAACGAGCACAAACAGAACTGGACAGACAAGAACAAACCGCGAAAACAGAGTGTATAACACTCTGTTTTTCGAGGGATTTCGTGTACTCTCAAGGGCAATTTGGCTCGTAAATCTTTGTCTAATGTGTAGATGGATGTTATGTGGTTAATTAGGAACAAGAAAATCGAGTTTTGATGGAGGTTTGAGGGAGGAACGAATTGTTTTTCGAGGAGGACACACAAACAGTTTCAGTTTGTATGTCGGTTTTGTGGAGGGTTTTTGAGAGGCAATTAGGGTTTGTTTCTGAGGTTTAAAGCTTGTGAGTGAAGGTAGGATGTATGGAGAACTTATAGGAATGAATGTATGGTGAAGGGGTGGTATTTATAAGGAGTTAAAGTAGGGTAAAAGAGAGGGAGAGGCAGTCGGGCCTGCTCACGCATAGCTGCTGTCCAGCAGCTTTTGTGAGGGTTTGAGAGGGGTTTTCTTGGTGATTAAGCTAGGGTAATATGGGTAGGATACTAGGGTATGTGTTAGGGTTAATGGGTATGGGTTTTGGTGGTATTTGGAGCGGGTTTTAGGCTCGGGATTGAGCTGCCAAAACAGGGGGGCTGCTCGTGTATGCGGGCTGTTTGGGGGTGATTTGGGATGGGATTTGGGCCGTGGTTAAGGGGGTTCGAACTGGGTTGGATGGGTAGAGGCTTAGGTTGGTTAGTGTACTCGATATTCGTGCCAACTCGTAAAGAAAACGGGCCCAAAAACCGAGTTAAAATCGAGCTCAAAAACATGCTTTCAAAACGAGTTCTTTTCGATTTTCAAATCGATTTTTCAAATCAATTATCACATTAAAATAAATGATTTTTCAAACCAAATATACTCATAAAATGATTTTTCAAATCAAATATTTATTTTATTTTCAATAAAATAAACTTGGGAAAATAAATTCAAAATAAAATAAAAATAAATTGAATTTACCTTAAAAAAGCTTTAATTTAAATATCATTTAAATTAATAAAATGAACTCACTTAAAAAAACATTAATTTAAATATCATTTAAATTAATAAAATACTTCATCGACGACGCCCATTCTACATCGTAAAACGAGCTCCAAATAATGACAATGACAACTAAAGAATACATGTGTCCTATCATCATCGGGTGTTTGTCGGGTTCTCTATAAATTCCAATATCGACGGATACGGGTATCTACACTTATCCAGGTTGATTTGATCCAGCTCTTCTGCTGGAGGTTCGATGTATTCGTCCTGGATAGGCTGCTTCTGTAATTGCTATGCGGGGGGGCTGGCAGTGCACTTGAGTGCCTTCTTATAGCAGCCTCTAGCTTCCTCCTGATCTCCTCTTATCGTTTCTACTCCCCATGGTGTGGGGAATTTTATGCACTGGTGGTATGTTGACGGGACTGCCTTCATCTGGTGCAACCATGGTCTTCCCAAGATGACATTGTAAGTAGAGGGGCCGTCTATAACCAGGTACCTGACCTGCTTGTTGATTCCTCTCACATAGGTTGGGATGACTATCTCCCCTAGCGAGCTGGTTGTTTCTCCACTGAAGCCTACTAGCGAAATAGTCTTCTTATGTAAATCCTTCTCGCTAAATCCCATGTTTTCTATAGTTTTCAGCATGATTAAGTTGACCGAACTTCCTGTATCTATCAAGACCTTTCTAACTGTGCAATTGGCCATTGATAAGGTGATAATAAGTGCGTCATGATGTTCTCGTTCATCGTATCCATCTCCTTCATCAAAGCCGATTTCTTTGGAGTCAATGTGAGAAAGTGCACGAATTGGTGGCCTATCTCCTTTGGTCTCTGTAGCACGTCTCTTAGCTTTGAATATGTCGGCCCGCTTAAGTCCGAGTCGCTTTGTTATCACGTTTATGATTTTGGTGCATGTGGGCGGGTCTGCCGGCAGCGGAGCCTACCTTATCTTCCGCTTGCCCCCACGTGGTAATAGGTGGCTCGGCTTTCCTTGTTCGTACAGGCGCTTGATATCTCTTCGTAATGTGTAGCAATCCTCAGTGTTGTGCCCAATATCCCGGTGGAATTCACACTTCTTCTTCTTTGTCTTTCCTCCATGCTTGCTCTCCCTGGTGGGTTGGGCCACCCGACTCCATCTCCCATCTCCCTGAGTGCCTTCAAGATTCCTCCGATTCTTGTGGTGAATCCGTATTCGCCAGTGAGTGGGGAGTAGCCGATTTTCTTCTATTCTCGTGACTCCCCTCCCGTATGGTCCGTACCTCTCATCCTTCTTCTTTGGTGGTTTGCTTTCTTCCCGATTTCTCCACGGCCGAGGTACTAGAGATACTAGGCGCGCTTAGCAAGCGGCTCGGCTAAGACGTCTTCCTCCAACCCGATTGCGGCAACGCCTTCTCTGTCTTGCCTCGAAACTATGGCATGGATGCATGGTTAATCGCTTGTATAGGTCGAGTCGTGGTGGAGGCCTCTTCAAGGCTTCTACTGCTTTGTTGAGACATCACATTCTCGCATCGCTACCTTCTCATTGTTGAACCTAGTATTGTATTCTCCAATGCTCTCTCCCGCCCCGGACGATTCGTATGGTCTCTGCGTGCTTTCGTGGCTTCTCTGCCGCTTTGCGAATCGTTGAGTAAACGCGTTCACCAATTCGGCAAATGTAGATATCGACTGTTGGGCGGGCTCACAAACCATCGAAGTCAGGTCTGTTAGGGTGGACCGAATCCTTTGCACATGCAAGCCTCCTTGACTTGCCCTATAGTCATTTTACCGTCATCATTTTTTCGCTTATCTTGGTGATATGATCAAAGGGATCTCATTTTGTCTTGCCGTCGAAGAGAGGCATATTTGTATTTGTGAATCCCTTTGGCATGGTTGTGATGGATATGGTGTCCACGAATGGTGAATCGGTGTAATGCTTCAGAGTATTTGCTTTCTCGAGTGGGGTGGTATCCACGGGACCCCGCTCAACATCTCCTTTAGTTCAATCTTTTGATTGGTTATCTTGGTGAATCGGGGTCCGTCTCGTCATTTGTCTCGCATATTTCCTCCCGATCCGGTTTCTTGAAGGTTACGATAGGCTCGGGCGACCGGGGGGTTGTAGTAACGATTGTCCCCTGCTTTGCCGCGTTCACTTCTTTGGTTTGACTCGGATCTGCTACGGTGTCGATCGATTGTTGCGGGGTCTGCGACGGGGAGGCCACCTGCCTCGTGTCCTATGCGATTAGCTATTTAGCCGCCGGCTATCTCGGTGTGAGGTATCCTAACCCTCGTGGGGTTATTCTTCCATCTCGACTCGCATCGTAGCCAAATCTAATCTTGTTATTAGTTAATTTGGTATCCTTTTGCTCGATGTTCCCGTGTCGATCTACCAAAGGAGATCTTCCTTCACTGTCCCACTTTCGGAGTGTAATGATCTTTGTTTTAGGATATCAATTTGTGCCCAGAGCTCTCTGTCTCTCCTTCTTGCTTCAGCATCTGCTCTTCTTTGGTCTTCTCTCATGTTTTCCATAGTTTTTTTGAAGATTTTCCACGCTAGTGAGTAAGATTTGTGTGGGATTAGGTGGCGGAGTGAGGCCTGAACTTGCTGTTCCCTTATCTGACCTGGTCTGGGCCACGACAGCAGGAGTCCTGGGAGGTAGAGAGGCTTTTGTTGTCGGTATGATTCTTGAGGTGTGTCCGGGAGCCTGTGTGGCCACTGTTGATGTTGGATTTTGGGTAGACGGTGGTGTTGGCAATGGTTGCCTGCTCCCTGACACGGCTTCAGATGCTTGCTTTTCCATTGTATATCTAGAATATCAACGATTGACGACCACAATGCCCCACGGTGGGCGCCAAACTGTTTAGGTATTTTTACCCAAGTCGATTAATTAGGGTCAATGTAGTCTTACTCGTTGGTTGGTTGTATGATCGTCCGTATGTCAATAAATAAATAGAAAAATAAAGTGCGTAATGAAAATTGACACGTAAGATTTGGTGACGCGGAAAACCCAATGTGGGAACAACCGCGGGAGGGACGGTACCCTGCCAAGTATTGCACTATATGAATAGGAGGATGATTACAATCGTGGCACAAAGCTAATCCTGCTGGCCCTAGGCGTCAGGCCTGCAAGATCTTGATCGAACGTATATTATATGTCTTGATGTGGTCTTGAATGTGGACGTATGAATGAATGAATGAATGAATTCTTGATTTGCTCCTTTGGCTATTTATAGGGTAAAAACCCTAGATATATCCTACCTCGAATATGGAAAGTGAATATAATTTGCATAAGGACTCTTTCCAAACCCGGACTCCCTTGCCAATTCTCCCTGATCTCCCTAACTTCTCCCTGACACTTCCATTTCCTTAATCCGGACACTCTCCATGATGGGCTCCTAATCTCCCTTGAGCCCGTTCCCCCTTTCTCCATCCGCGGGCTTCCTTCCTCCTTATCACTCCTTCCATAGCTTTCATTTTATTAAGTGGGCCTTCTTTGTTGTGCTAATTTTAGCCCAAACACCATTCAACTGAACATCATGAAACAACTTATATTCAATGCTTTTAACCAAGATTCAATCTTGGTTTTTTTCCAACAGACCCACATGAACATTCATCATTAAGATCCAAAACCGTTGAAGTACCTGAACTATCTGAACAAGCATCAGATTGTTTCTTCTTATTCATCATCATCATCATTGATGATTATAGAAGAAGATTGTTGTAAATTGGAAATGATTGAGCTGGGGATTTATAGAAGAAGTAAGAAGATTCCTTGGATTTTGATTAGAATTTAGGAAAGTTGAAATCTTTTGGCGGGGTAATTTAGCAACGGTCGTATACTATGATCAAGTTATAGTACTGGCGCCAGATTATGAAACCCTAATACGCGTATTTAAGATCTTTTACTATTAGGAATTTATATTTTTAATGGAGTTTATTTTATTTTGGAAAGTTTCAATTTGGGTGTTAGATTTGGAAAAATGTTAGATTAATTATTTAGGTGTTTGAAAAGAAAATAGTGTAATGAGTGAGAATCTAAAATTAAGAAATTAGAATGTATATGGTAAGATTTAGAATTGTGGGTTTTGACTTGTAAGAGACGAAATGTCATTTTTAGTGGTAAGTGTTACTTCTGATAATAAATTGATAAATGTGTTAAATAAACGTTGTCATTTATTGTGGAGTTTTTAATTTTGGAAAGTTAGATTAATTATTACGATGCTTGGAAAGAAATAATGTTGTGAGTAGTAATTTAAAATTTAAGAAAATAGGATGCATATAGTAAGATTTAGATTAGAGAGGTTGTAACTTATGAGACACCAAATGTCACTTCTAATGGCAACTGTCATTTCTGCAAGTTGTTAACCGTCTTAAAGAAGCAAGTAAGGTCATTTATAATGAAGTTTTTGTTGGATTTGGACTTCCATTAGTCGGTTTTCTTATTTGTGAAAACGGGTTGAATGCGACCGGTAAAGCCCACTACAGTTATATGATCCATTGGGCCTAGGTCTGTCTCAGTCAGTACGGTTAAGTAAATAGTATGATGGTACTGATAAGTGTAGGGCATGTTTATTATACAGTGGGCAGCCTGATGGGGAGCCCAAATACAGTTCTATTATGGCTAGGTCTCTCTTCCTGTCTAGAATACCTCTAACCTATATAAATAGGTTATTGGGTTGACATGCCCCATTGATTGTCAACATAAGGAAAACCTAGAAGAGGGAGGAGAAGATCTTAGTATACTATATCTTATTACTTATTATTATTATACGCTTCAGACGATCTGACTGTTGCTTCCGCTAAAGGTATGTACCCTATACAATGATCCTTATAATTTATCTTACATGTGGTATCAGAGCATGATTGTATTAGGATTTATGACCGTAATATTCTGTTCTATTCTCTTTTCGTTAGATCAACGAAAATTTAAGATTAATACTTATCGGATAGTCTGACAATCTTAAACTGAATTGATACGAACTAATGAGCATGAAAACTTATAAAGATAATAACGAATGTCAAATCATGTTCCATGCATTAATTCTCATGCTTTGTTGATCAAGTTTATTATTGTTTATTTATTAAACGTAATCAATTTGATATTATCCACCGTGTGTCTTTCGTCTTCATACGCTTATGCTTTGTATTGAGTTTTTACAAACAACTTGATAGTTTTTCCTTATTTGCTCACTTGGCCGCGTCTACGACTGTGTACACGTTCACTCTTACTTGATGCATGACTTGAATTATAGTGGTCTTTATGGATCCTTTCTAGACTGTGTAAACTTAAGTTCTCAATATCGAAAGTTATGCACTTGTAGAAATCCGTGAGTATTATGAATCTATTTTCAATTAACTGCTTAAATTATAGTCCATATGTTATATTATATACTTAATGGTAAATTATATAATATAAAGGATAGCATGAGTGTCATATATGAGTAAGGTTCCGGTGATCTATTTTATTTTGCGGTGGTTAGCTTGGCCAAAGCGGGCTATCTGCTAATATTTAAAATAGTTCATAAGGATTCCGGAATGATTTTGCTTCTTAAATTAGTTTCTATAATTTCCTGCCCAAATGGGGAAGTTGTATAAGTTAATTTGAGTAAGTGGTTGAGTAAATACAAGTGTAATAAGTTAATTTGAGTAAGTGGTTGAGTAAATACAAGTGTAATAATTTGATTTCTTGGAAATTTATCTGCCCAAAGGTGATTTATTTTTTAAGAAATTTCCTTATCTATTTACTTGGAGGTAGTTATTATGTATTGTGTATTCTGCCCAAAGGGGAATGCATAAGATATAATATGATTCCGGTTGGAGGTAGTTATTGTGTTTTGTGTATTCTGCCCAAAGGTGAATGCATAAAATATAATATGAATTCATGTGAGAATATTGCGACTCCCCTAGCATATTCTTGTGTAAGGTTATAAAGAAATTATACCCATATCATGCTAATAGTAGCCTTGATTTATTGTTTTAGTCAACAAATTTTCTTTGAGCAATGAAATTTGTTCTATTGAGAGACTAAATGAGAATAATTCTTTGTTAAGTGGAAAGTGATGTTAAGTTGGCCATTGGTTTAATTGATTAATATATGTATATATCGACTTAACTGGGCACAAACCTCTTGCACTGATACATAAGAGTACTCAAGCTTAAAATGACTATCACCTTTATAGGTGGGAATTGGTACATGAATTATGTATGTTGATATTGAAGAATTCGATGTCTGGGAATTTCAAGGTTTTCTAATGGGATTCAATCTGTTTTGATGCTAAAGAATTTTAAAAAATCTGAAAATTGGGGAATTAATGGACTATCTCATTAATCTAAATCATGTATGATGGGACTAGTAGTATTAAAGTGCATATTCTTAAGGATATTGAAAATCGTCTTACTAAAGATAAAGTACCAGTTGGTTAGTCTTCCCAGAAAGGAGTCACTTCAAAATAGCTTACTCTCCCAAACTGATACATGGACTGACATGGACTTATCGTATATGGGTGAGTATTGAAAAAGAAAAGGAGATAAAATAAGAAGTTGTGAACTTATTCATTAAGCAATTATTTTCAAAGGGGAGGTCAGGTAACATTTATACAAGAACACTAAAGAGAATAAGTTCCAAAAGAACAAGTCAAACCCTTAGCACAAACTTGGTCTCTATCAAAAGTATAGTCCGTGGCATACTTCTAAGGGTAATGTGGTTAAGAGTAATAAACAATCTAGTATTATTATTGGACTTACCTATTTGTTTTGCGACCAAACTGGCCATAAATTGATAAAAGTATTTAAAATACAAAGTCTAGTTAGCAAGGATAATGACAGATAATTTATTGGCCTTAGTTTGTTTTGAATTATGTTTAGTAGATGTGTCACCTCATTTTTTGATGATTAGATAGTGGATCATTTGTTTATATTTGTATTCTCCTTAAAGGGTTCCAAAATAAATAAACACCAAGTGAGGTTATAGTCACCGTGTCCGCAATGAATGGCGGGAAACTTGATGTGGATTTCATCAGAAAAGTTGCCTTAAAGCTTAGTTTAGGATTTTATTTGACTCTAGAAAATTTTCTTTATGTGTCGTATATGAGACGAAATTTGATTTTTATTTCGCAATTTGACATGTGTGGATTTCGTTTGGTCACTTATATTTAAAAGGTTGAATTATTTTATTATTCTCATATGATTGGAAATGTTTTCCTTTGTGATGATTTGTATTAATTGGATTGAATTTGATTTTCCATGATATTTTCTTGAATGTTGAGAGTGTTGGAACTAAAAGAAGATTGACCAAAGAATTTTTTTTATTTTTTTTTATTTTATGGCATAAGATTCTTAGCCATGTTTCTAAAGAGAAAATTAATGGACTTGTCAAATGTGAAATTGGACTTAATTTTAAGGAACTCTTAAAGGATAATCACACTAACATTAGTGAACCACTGCTATTTGTGGAAAGACGTCATATATCATGTTCATTGATGGTGATTCTAGATGTGGTTATGTTTACCTTATAAGTGGTAACTCTAAGGCTCTTGTTAAGTTTAAAGTATTAAGGTTTAGAGCTTGTTATGTATGACCATTATTAAGACTGAAAGATGATACCGAGTTGGAAAGTTGTTATGCCAAATTAAACATGGTGATTCATGGTTTTATATGACTTAAAGATGGTTGTATTTAAAGTTGTTTTATGAGCTTGTTATTGTTGGACAATATACGATGCCAAGTCTTCTTGAACAAAACGGCGTGACTGAGCGTTGTAAGTACTTATAAAGATAGGGTGAGGAGTTTGATTCGAGATACAAATTAACATATTTTATCTAAGGTAAAGCTTTTAAATCTGCCTTATATATCTTGGGCCCAATACCTGAAAACTTTGTTTCTATTTTAAGTTGTTCCGAGTGTAATTCCGGAGCAGGATTTGTTACCACGTAAGCTTGTAGAATGATGACTTTGCTTGACTCTTCCTTTCGGCCTCTCGTGAAATAATGAACAAACTGAGGGCTCGGCTTGGCACCGAGCGAACTCACTCCGACGCTCAAGTCAGTAAACTTAAAAGGGATTAAGTTGTGTGTTACTTGGCACAAAGTATATTGTAGAGAGATAAGGGAGTTTATACCAGATTAGTGTCTTTAATTGATTATTTTCGGATCCTTTCCTCAATGAGGGTTGAGGAGTATTTATAGACTTTCACCTTTTATCACGTAGTGGCCAAGTGGCAGAGCAGGTGGAAAGACTGATCTACCTGTAGGGTAATATCCGTATAAGACCCTTTAATTATAGGATTATAACGCAAATTTTATATGCAATTTATTGTCATAAACGAAAAACAACAATGAAACGATAAAGATTAAGAATTAACCTTCGGTCCTAGTGCAAATTGGCAATGAGAGATCAAAGTAGATCTCCTCCTAAATGATGCACCCAAGATCGTCTGAGAAATGCCCTTGTGCTAGAATGAATCCTCTAATTGCCTTGCAATATTGAGAGGATTGTTTTGTGAGTTTTCTTTTAGATGTGAGATCTAAATTTTGAGAGGAAAAATGTCTCTCAAAAACCTAGAATTTTTGTCAAAATGAATTAGGTTTCAAAAGAGAGAAAATCCTCTCTTTTGTCCTCACTTGGCCGGCCAGCCGTGGGCTCTCTTGGGAAGTGGGCTTCCACTTCCTTTTAGTTTTAGCTCATGGTCCGGTTCGCAAATCGCTAAAATGTATATGACGCGGTTTTGTTATAAATCGTCATCGGTTATCGGTTATTAAAGCATCAACTAATAATACGGATTAGTTGAAACATTAATACATGTCCGACAAAGACGATATCGTATAATTAATTTATTCAATATACATTAATCAAATATAAATCGCTTATATTTAATTTACGAATTAATTGCTTAATTCGCCTTAGCCGTTATTATTTAATCCGTATTAAATAAAATATCTCAACATCACATTTTGACTAATTATTAGTCAAATACCTCGGACTAACTGGTTAGTCAAATTTGGCATCTACATGACTGTATTTTCATACCGTCACATCTCTCAAACGTATCCTATAGGTGTGACTTTTAGGGACCAGTTGATCACCGCCATCAGAATGACAATAACGTCAAACTTATCTAGCAAGCCAACCGTTATTGATAAACGTGGACCAACTGATTATGATACAAAAGTATACCCTTTGATCCTTTTAGAGATTTATAAGTCCTTGCACTAACTGTAAAGGACACCAGCCCCAACAAGCTCCCACTTGTCCGTACAAGTGTATGTGCAATGACGTTATCCGCACTAACTGGAGGACACAGCTCCAACAAACTCCCACTTGTCCGTACAAGTGTATGTGCGATAACCGATTCTCATATTCATTTAAAATTTCTCCCACTCAATGTAAAACAATTTGCAGATCCGGATCCGCAAAGGTCGTATTTTACAATCGATCTGTATCTAGAGTGGTTTCCCCGACTAGAGAGTAACTTAACTGATAAAACGAATTCGTATTCGAGCATGGCCATGCATTTCGATTCTGACTCCTCCAGTGGCCCGAGAAATATCGAGTACCGATAAAGGCTGAATATTTCCTTCAACTCGAACTCCTTCCGATCTAAGCACGGCATGAAATGACCCAGAAACAATCTACTTGGCCCCCTTTACGGATGACCGTGAGAAAGAAACCAAAGTCACCCAAAATCGGCCTTAGTCTCAAGAGACAGTCGATAGTCAAAAGAATCGACTCTTAGGATCACCATGGAGGTCCTATCCACGACCGGGCACCGAATGTTATAAAACATTTAGGACTCCACGTTGATGTCACAATTGTGTCCTACGTGATAACCGTATAACACGCTTCTGTGATTGGTCAGTCAACCTGTTGACTTATGGCTCGTTGAACCCACCATCAACCAACGTCACAAAATAATTACCTTGAGTTATCAGCTCACGTGGGCAATTAAGGACCAAAAATATAATGTTTGTTCAGTTCACTTTGTGGTGTTCAAAATTTGTCGTACAAATCCACATGAAAAACAAAATATATAAAATATCAAAACGATGATGTCGTATAGAGTACAAAAGAGAATGAATCTAATCCATAAAAGAGTACTACAACTTAGGAACACGTTTAATTCCCATGGAATTAACATGCCCTTCATGCTTATCTTGTCGTAATGGTTTAGTGAGAGGATCGTCTATGTTATCATCTCAGCAATCTTTTCTATCACTACTCTTTTGCTCCACGTAATCTCGGATTATATGAGCTTTCCGTTGTACATGTCTAGACTTGTTGCTAGACTTTGGCTCCTTAGCTTGGAAGATGGCACCTCTATTGTCGCAATAGATGGTGATCGGGTCATTCGAACTAGGCACTACGGATAGTCCTTGTAAGAATTGACGCATCCATATCGCTTCCTTTGCAGCCTTCGACGCGGCATAGTACTCGGACTCGTCGTAGAATCTTTGTAACACTTTGTTTGGAACTCTTCCGGTGATCGCAGCGCCATTAAGAGTAAAAACAAATCCAGACTGAGATTTAGAGTCATCCCGATCCGTTTGGAAGCTAGCGTCTGCGTAACCGGTTGCGCATAGCTTTTGATCGCCTCCATAAGTCAATGCCCAATCTTTAGTCCTCCGTAGGTACTTAAGAATGTTCTTGACAGCCATCCAATGTGATTCACCTGGATGCTGTTGGAATCGACTTGTCATACTCAATGCATATGCCACGTCCGGACGTGTGCATATCATGACATACATGATTAATCCTATAGCCGAGGCATAAGGAATCCGTGTCATGCGCTCTTTCTCTTCCGGTGTCTCTGGTGCCTGAGACTTGCTCAAATGCACCCCTGGAGCCATAGGAAGAAACCCCTTCTTGGAGTTAGTCATGCTGAATCTCTCTAGGACTTTGTCTATGTAAGACTCCTGACTGAGAGATAACATCCGTCGTGATCTATCTCGATAGATACGGATGCCTAGAATTCTTTGTGCCTCGCCCAGATCTTTCATCTGGAAATGGTTTTTCAACCATACTTTCACCGAAGTTAAGAGAGGTATGTCATTCCCAATCAGGAGTATGTCATCGACATACAATATTAGGAAGACAATCTTGCTCCCACTCGACTTGATATAAGGGCATGGTTCCTCGACCGATCGAGTAAAACCATTTTCTTTAATCACTTGGTCGAAACGATGATTCCAACTCCGAGATGCTTGCTTAAGTCCATAAATGGAACGCTTAAGCTTGCACACTTTCTTAGGATGTTCTGGATCGACGAAACCTTCGGGTTGTACCATGTACAACTCTTCCTCCAAAAAACCGTTTAAGAAGGCGGTTTTCACATCCATTTGCCAAATTTCATAGTCATGAAAAGCGGCAATCGCTAAGATAATCCGAATGGAACGCAGCATGACTACGGGTGCGAAAATTTCATCGTAGTGCAAACCTGGCACTTGGGTGAAACCTTTAGCAACTAGTCGTGCTTTATAGATATCTTGTTAACCTTCCACAGAATGCTTTATCTTGTAAAGCCATTTGCATTGAAGGGGACGAACCTTAGCAGGTAAGTCAACAAGATCCCATACGTTGTTCTCATACATAGAGTCCATCTCGGATTGCATGGCCTCAAGCCATAGCTTTGAGTCGGAACTGGTCATGGCACCTCTATAGGTTGCGGGTTCACTACTCGTTAAGAGTAGAACGTCATCTATGTCATGTTCCTCGACCATACCAATGTATCTGTCTGGAGGAATAGAGACTCTTCCCGACCTCCTAGGTTCCTCAGGAATATTCACCGCAGCCGGGATTGAAGTAATTGGTTCCTCCAATGGTTGTTCGGTGTTTGGTTCTGGAATCTCCGACAGGTCGAAGGTTCTATCACTCTTTGCATTCTCGAGAAATTCCTTCTCTAAGAATGTCGCACTAGCCGCAACAAAAACACGTTGTTCGGTTGGCGAATAGAAGTAATGACCAAGTGTTCCTTTAGGATAACCTATAAAGTATGTCTTGACCGATCGCGGGCCGAGCTTATCCTCGTGTCTCCACTTGACATAAGCCTCGCAGCCCCAAACCCGTATAAAGGACAAGTTAGGGACCGTTCCCTTCCATAGTTCATATGGAGTCTTGTCAACAGCTTTAGACGGACTTCGGTTAAGTATTAGAGCGGCTGACAAAAGAGCATAACCCCACAATGAGTCAGGCAACACGGTGTGACTCATCATGGATCGAACCATATCAAGTAGTGTTCGATTTCTCCGTTCGGACACACCATTCAATTGAGGTGTTCCAGGTGGAGTTAACTGTAGGGCAATCCCACAGTCCTTTAGGTGTTGATCAAACTCGTGAGAAAGATACTCGCCACCACGATCTGAACGTAGTGTTTTAATCTTTCTACCCAATAGGTTCTGTACCCTATTCTGGTATTCTTTGAATTTCTCAAAGGATTCACTTTTGTGCTTCATTAAGTAGACATAGCCATATCTACTTAAATCGTCCGTGAAAGTGATGAAATACCTATAGCCTTCTCGTGCGGTGATTGACATGGGTCCACATACATCCGTGTGTATGAGTCCTAATAGGTCAGCAGCGCGCATTCCAACACCTTTGAAGGAAATCTGAGTCATTTTACCGATGAGACATGATTCACACGTGCCAAATGATTGAAAATCAAATGCCGAGATAGCTCCATTTTTGATGAGCTGTTTAACGCGTTTCTCATTAATGTGTCCCATACGGCAGTGCCATAGATACGTTTGATCTTTGTCACCAACCTTTAACTTTTTATTCATTACGTGTAATATTTCGGTGGTCTGATCTAAAACATAAATTCCGTTCATGGAGACTGCCTTGCCATAAATCATATCGTGTAATGAGAAAATGCAAGTATTATTCTCTATTACAAATGAAAATCCAAGTTTGTCAAGTGCAGAAACTGAAATAATGTTTTTGGAAAGACTGGTACATAATAGCGATTATATAAAAATAACTCAAATCCGCTAGGAAGCTGGATCACATATGTTCCCCTTGAGACGGCAGCCACTCGTGCTCCATTCCCAACACGCAGGTCCACCTCACCCTTTACGAGGGGTTCGATGTTTCGGAGCCCCTGCACATGATTACACAGATGAGAACCACAACCAGTATCAAGTACCCAAGTTCCGTAACTTGCATGGTTAATCTCAATCATATGAATAAAAGTAGAAGAGGATGAAGACATACCAACAGGTTTAACGCGACCTGCCTTTAAGTCCTCATGATAAACAGGACATGTACGCCTCCAATGCCCAGTCTTGTGGCAATGATGGCATTCCATGTTTTCATTCTTGCTCTTTGTCGCGCCTGATGAGGTGCTCGACTCACCAGGCCCACTCTTACCTGGACCCGACTTCTTGAACTTCGGTTTACCTACTGCTAGGTTTGCCTGAGCTTTGCCCTTACCCTTCCCCTTGTTTGTCACAACGAGAACATCCTGTTTCAAGCTCCCACTGAACTTCATGTCCTTCTCGGTGCGTACGAGAAGGGAGTGCGATTCATGGGGACTTTTCTTCAAATCATTCATATAGTAATTCGCTCTAAAGAGCGCAAAACCATCGTGGAGTGAATGAAGCATGCGGTCAATCACGATGTTCTCGCTGATTTTACAATCAAGCGTCTCCAGTTTCTCGACATTCTCAATCATGCTGAGAATGTGTGTGCTAACCGGTTGGCCCTTCTGGAGTCTCGCATCAAAGAAGCGAGTGGTATGCCCATAGGTCACGATTCTCGGTGCTTTCGAGAATTTCTTAGTGAGCGTGGTGAAAATCTTGTTTGCACCTTGGGCTATGAAGCGTTTCTGCAAATTGGATTCCATTGCAAAAATGAGTACGTTTTTAATCGCACCCGCTTCCATGACGAAGTCGCTATACGTGGAGACCTTGTTAACTCGAGCCGTGGGACCTGGGGCTGGCGGGAGGGGCTCAGTTAGATACTTGAGCTTCCCGTCAGCAGTGGCAGCATTCCGTAATGCCGCCTCCCAGTCCGCGAAGTTTGATCCATCATTCTTCAGTCTAGTAGACTGATTCATCTGATTCATGAAGATCCGAAGCCAGGACTCACGGTCCAATGTGGCACTTGGCATTGGGTCATCGAGGATGCCAGCCATTAAGTTATTAGCAGTTTAAAATGCGTGTTCTACACTGAAAAAGAAAGAAAAACAAAACGAAATAAGCAACTCATCGAGGTGATTTAAGTCTATTAAAAATTCATTTTAATCATGTAGACTCATTGCACTTGCATAATTGATCTCCCTCAAGAATAATACAAGTGATCCCAAGACTCAATTTCCGTAAATTGATAAGCCAACTGTTTAGCTAATTCTTTCGTAAGAACTCTTGGTCGATAGATTTCCGTAAATCCTATCTATAGTCCACCATGATCACAGGATCGTACGAGTGACCATAGCGTTGAGATAAAATAGGTCAATCGGTTCCAACTTACCCGACGTAGAAGGGGTCATATTATGCCTACCGACGAAGAAGGGACTCATTGGAGTTTGACCTATAAAGACCATTCTCAATTTTGGTTTATACGAGGAAGATCCCATCAACTAAGTTTAAATTCATTTTAAGTGAACGAATAACTACGACTGCGTGAATGAATAAATTTAGATGATGGCTTAAATCGTGTGACATAAGAATGTCATAGAAAACTAACGCGTGACCTCTATATGAGTCAGTTTTCATACAATTATTAGGTGGTTTGGTTTTTAGGCGGAATATGATGCAATCTATCGTTACGATAAAATAAATAAATGAATGCAATACGTAAATAAAAATTCCTAGTGTGGCCTATCCTAGTAAAAAGAACATAATACAACTTTGGAATCCACCGTTGGACCCGAGAAGCTTGTCTTGATGTTCCATCTTTGTCCATGCAGCGGGAGTGAGCATCCGATCTCCATCTTTAGTCTTCTCAAAATTACAATTAAAATTTACAAAATATAAACCTATTTACATTCAAAATAAAAACTGTAATTAAAAGAAATAAAAAGGGAGATACGAGATCTCAAAATACAACCAAGACCGTGTTCCATCATTACGGTAACACGTTCTACTAAGGCCACACTAAGTTACAACCGTTTGTAAAAATAAATAAATACGTAATTAAAAGCATTCAAAATAATCAAAAACGATAAATAAAATGCATCAACTAAATTAAATTTATTCGTGACATAATTCCGTAATTATGTTAAATTTATCCAAACCACCAAAGACAATTAAAATTATGTGACAAAACCGCTTCATCATCTTAATTTTAATTCATGATAATCCGTTACTTTAAATCGTTTTAAAGTAACTAAATTGTTCGTGGGTGAACCGTTTCACTATCAAGCGAGTGCATAAATCCGTATTATGCAAAAATTGGCCGAAAAAAAACAAAAGAAATTTTTTTTTTTTTTCTTCACGGCTGGGCGTGAACAGTACCCCAAAAAAAAAAATTTTTTTCTTTGCTGAAAAGCCGAGAGCATCAAAAGGCCAAAAAAAAAAAAATTAAACGGCTCAAAATCGTGAGCAACAAAAGGTCAAAAACAAAACGATTTGTTAAAACCCAATTGCAATTTAATCTAATCCGTATAGAATTGAAATTACAATTGAAACAACTTTAACATATTGCAATAATTATCGATTAAAATTACAATATGCAAAGAACGATTGAAAACATAACATCGTTTAATCTAGCAATAACGTGTGGCACGCAAATCAAGGCAAAAAACAGAAAAACAGGCCAAGAGGCCGCACGGTTTTCCCCAAAAAAAATTTGGCCGAGACAAAAAAAAATTGTGTCACACGAAATTTTATGCAAACATTTTGATAGATCTTTAACACATTGCAATGAATATCGATTACGAAACAATATGCAAAGATCAAAATGAAAACAAGACAAACGACAACCATCACCGTGTAAACATGACACGGATCCCAAGGCACAAAAAAAACGCAACACATAAAAAAATGCCGAGAGGAAAAAATGGCAGCCGAATGAAAATTAAGCAAAAATCCATCGATTCAAAATTCGTTTGATGAAAATCACATAGAAAAATTTACGTGGCCTCGCTCTGATACCACTTGTAGGGTAATATCCGTATAAGACCCTTTAATTATAGGATTATAACGCAAATTTTATATGCAATTTATTGTCATAAACGAAAAACAACAATGAAACGATAAAGATTAAGAATTAACCTTCGGTCCTAGTGCAAATTGGCAATGAGAGATCAAAGTAGATCTCCTCCTAAATGATGCACCCAAGATCGTCTGAGAAATGCCCTTGTGCTAGAATGAATCCTCTAATTGCCTTGCAATATTGAGAGGATTGTTTTGTGAGTTTTCTTTTAGATGTGAGATCTAAATTTTGAGAGGAAAAATGTCTCTCAAAAACCTAGAATTTTTGTCAAAATGAATTAGGTTTCAAAAGAGAGAAAATCCTCTCTTTTGTCCTCACTTGGCCGGCCAGCCGTGGGCTCTCTTGGGAAGTGGGCTTCCACTTCCTTTTAGTTTTAGCTCATGGTCCGGTTCGCAAATCGCTAAAATGTATATGACGCGGTTTTGTTATAAATCGTCATCGGTTATCGGTTATTAAAGCATCAACTAATAATACGGATTAGTTGAAACATTAATACATGTCCGACAAAGACGATATCGTATAATTAATTTATTCAATATACATTAATCAAATATAAATCGCTTATATTTAATTTACGAATTAATTGCTTAATTCGCCTTAGCCGTTATTATTTAATCCGTATTAAATAAAATATCTCAACATCACATTTTGACTAATTATTAGTCAAATAACTCGGACTAACTGGTTAGTCAAATTTGGCATCTACATGACTGTATTTTCATACCGTCACATCTCTCAAACGTATCCTATAGGTGTGACTTTTAGGGACCAGTTGATCACCGCCATCTGTATGACAATAACGTCAAACTTATCTAGCAAGCCAACCGTTATTGATAAACGTGGACCAACTGATTATGATACAAAAATATACCCTTTGATCCTTTTAGAGATTTATAAGTCCTTGCACTAACTGTAAAGGACACCAGCCCCAACACTACCCTCGACCGAGGGACCCATGGCAGGCCGGCTGGCCTGGTTGACTCCATGCCGAGGGGTCTTGGATATGAGTACGCGGATATGTCTCCCGTCTGGCTAGTTGCCTAGCCGAGACCCAAGTGACGGGCCGACAGACTGCATCGGCTAAGATGTCTAATACGTTGACTTGCTGTGGATATCTTTGACCTTGCTCAATATGTTGACTCGGTCAGCGGGTGCAGAATATGCCCCATCAATTTGCCCCCAGCGTAGTCTATGCCGTGGTATGGACCTTCGATGAGTGTTGAGCGTATTCTGCGTAAGTAAAAATTTCTTCCCCGGCTTCTTCTTCCTCGGCTTGGTTTCGCTCAGGCCGTCAGTATCCCCCTCCACATGGATGTGTAAAGGGCATCAAATGTGGAAAAGAAAATGGCGCGGGCCGAGACCGAGGTTGTGAGTGTCGTGTGCTTTTGATTGCCCCGGCCGGTCGCCAAGCTCGGTTGAACAGCGGGCCGTTTGGCAAGTAGATACCAAGGATCGTGTTGAAGAAGATACGTCGATTGGCATTCTGTCAAGGAGCGTGTTGAAGAAGTTTTGTAACTGTTTGTCGATTGACATTCCATGGCTGCATGCTTGACACGTGGCTCGGCGTTGATTGGTTGACGCTTCATGGGCTTTGCCCTGATTGGTCCGTTTCATGGGTTTTGCTCTATAAATAGAGCAGTTAGCCTCTGATTTTGGCCGCCAAAAATTTACTTTCTTAAAAAAAAATTTCTTCTCTCTAGCCCTCTTTGACGAAACTTCTCTCTAGTCTTCAAAGCGTTACTCGGCGTAACACTTTTCCAAGGTAAACAAACAAATTTTTCAACTTTTATTTGTTAAGTATTTGTTGTCATGTCTTCTCGATCTTTGGACCTAGTACTTGCGCACGGGGGCTCCCCATCGCGCCCTGATGAAGAGGAGGCACTGGTTGTCACCCCGTTAACCGTTGGGGGTCCCAGGCCGCTTTCTCCTGAGATTGATCCAAAATATTTGGAGGATTTCGAGGATGATGGTGATGATGTTGATGATGATGGTGATGATGAGGAAAGGGCTCATTCTGATGAGGGGAGGCCGCGTCTCTTGGATCACCGCGACGCCTGTTCGATCAACCCTGATCGTGCCTGGACGAATAAGTTCGCTAGTTGTTCCGGTTCTGATCTTTTCGAGGACCATTAGTCCTTCGGCAGGGAATATAAAATTGTTATCCCTGAGGAGGGTCAGGCGGTCTGTTGCCCTCCCAAGGGCTGTATCGGCGTGTACATCAGACACTTGGAGTATGGGCTCCGGTTTTCTCTGAATGCATACGTTGTGGCCATCATTAAAGCCATGAATGTCGCCGTGGCTCAATTGCACCCGTTGGCCATTAGGACTATAATTGGCTTTGTGTGGCTCTGTCTCTTTAAGGGGGAGGTCCCAACGGTTAACTTGTTCCGCCGGCTTCATCATCTTCGGCCGTCAACCCCCGGTGGCACGGGGTGGTACAGCGTGCAGACAGAGCCGGGTTACGTTACCGTGTCCAAAATTACATCTTGTAAGGACTGGAAGGGGCGGTGGGTATACGTTGAGGTTCCGGAGGATTATCCACTGCCTCGGTCCTTCCAGCACTGCGTCAATTTGCGGTGTGAGAGTCGGGGGGAGCGTGAGAAATATGTCTCCCGGAATAAGCTCAAGATGGACGCCAGCAGGGTCTATCTTAATGAGGATGAGAAGCGGGCAATGCAGCTGTTTGAGGCTGAGAAGGATGGCACGCCGAAGGGATGGATGCCCCCGACACAGATCATTCTTCAGGATGAGCTGCTCAGCCACGTCGGCCTCATACCGGCCCTTAGGCAGGGTGAGTGGGGTCGGTGTGAGGCCCATCTTTGCTTTTTATGTTTCTGTATCTTGGCCTTGGTTTATCTTCTTTCGTTTAACTCTTGCTTTGTTTCTTTTACCGACCGTTTTGGCCCGGATCTGTCTGCGGATATCCTCAAGAGGTTAGGACTTGGCGAGGACGGGAAAATCGTTGATTTGCATCCTAAGGCCTTGCCGCGTGATCGCAGACCGGCTCCTAACGAACTCATGGACCAGCAGTTGAAGGCACTGGATGTGACGGCGGCTCAGGCGAAGGTTGCCAGTAACGTGCCGCGCCGCAAACCAAAGGCAACGTCTATGGCGGCGACGGCGTCAACTCCGGCTCAGCCTTCAATCCCTGTGGTCCGAAAGCAGCAGGTGGTCATCGATGTTGAGGAGGAGGTCACTGTTGCGGAGGCTCCTCCTTCTTTGAATAAGAGAAAAGAGACCGAGTCTGCCGCCGCTGCTGTTACCGAGGTCGGTAAAGAAATGGGTCCTCCAACCAAGAAGGCCAAGCCTGGTACAGATCTAACATGTGGCTCGGATTTAGCCTGGTTCATTAGGCGTTCCGATGACAAGGCTCTACGGCATGTCAATGAATGTTGACATGGATGCTTTGTCCGAATTTTTTGTAGATCAACCGCCACCGCCGCCGGCCCCACCGAACGACAATTGGGGAAGCGGCCGGTGCGCAGACGGGCAATCAAAATGTCACCGTCGACTCCTCATCCTCGAAGATTTCCTCCGCTCGATTGTGGCGGAGGGCACAAGATTGTGGGAAGTCGGCGAAGTGGAATGAAATAGCCGGTGCTCACATTATGGAGCAAGAGAAGCTCATGGCCGAGGCGGCTCCGCGCTTGAACGGCTTAGGCTTGAGCTTGATGCTTCTAAGCAAGAGGCCGAGAAGGCGAAGAAGGACTTCCAGGCCGCCGAAAATGATTTCCTCGCCGAGCGAAAGCTCGGGGAGGATCTTGAGAAGGCGGTCCTAGCCGAGAGGGCCAAGGTTGAGGCTGCGGAGGCCGACGCCGCTAAGGCTGCGGGAGGAGCGGGACAAGCTTCAGTCGCTTTCGACTTTCTTTGTTGATAAGAGGGAAGAATGGAAGTCGCCGTATACGGCTCATCGAAGGCGCACAGAATACAAGGGCTATCCTCGCCCGAGGGAGAAGGACATTGAGACGCTCCAAACCGACGTCATCCCTAACATGTGCGCCCAATACGGGACCAGCCGAAGAAGCTACCGGGGAAGTAATCGAGAGCTCTTTCTGAAGGCTCCTTCCCGTGGCAAAATTTGACCAGTTTTGCTTGATGATAAGGCGGCTGCTGCGGAGGCAAAGGTGCGGAGGAGGCAGAGGCGAAGAAGGCCGCCGAGGAGGTGCGGAGAAGGGGGCCCATGCTGAAAAGGTGAAGGCGGCCAGGGAGGAAGCTGAGAGGGCAAAGGCAGCTGAAGCTGCCAAGTCGGCTTCTGGGTCGCCCACTGATGGTGACGCTGTTACTGCTGCTGATGGTGAGCAGAAACAGGCATAGGGAGGCGGGCGGTCGTCACCGGATTCACCCGCCCTTCGAGACGATTTCACTGCTCGGGGCCAACTATTGAGCCTTTCCTCCCTCGCCATCTTTTTGGCGCTTTCAATTGTCATGTCCGTAACCTTTTCTTTGTACCTTTCCCTTTTTTTTGTTGAACTTTGGTAGGTAGTGTTTAGGCTATCCTTATGGGGACGGCCGTCGACTTCTTTCTTGTATTATCTGTGAACATTTTTAATAAGAGTTTGCTTATTTTGCCTCTGGCTTGGCCGAGGTCTTTATCTCATTTTCGTCTGAGTTGTCTCCTTGCGTTTATAACATATTGAGTGCTTTTTGTTTTTACCTTCGGCCTGGCCGAGGCAGTTAGGATGCACATCTCAATTGTACTTAAACGTCTTTAAACATGTTGGCGTGTCGGTCGCTTCCTCCTTCACTCTCGGCCTTAGCCGAGGCGTCAGATTTGCGCTTCCCAACCGCCGTTGTGAACATGTTAGCGTATCGGTCGTTGTGTCCCCGTCACTCTCGGTCTGGCCGAGGCAATCGGGGTTACGGCGCGACAGCGTTCGTATCTGTAGACGTGTTGATCGCTTCCTCTTTCACTCTCGGCCTGGCCGAGGCGTCCGATTTGCATTTCTCAACCGTACTTATACGTTCCTAAGCATGTTGGTCGTTGTGGCGAGTAACAACTGTTGTTGGCAAGTCGCGTTTCCCTCGTCACTCCCGGCTTTGGCCGAGGCAACCGAGTTTACGTTTTGACTGCTTTCCGTATCTATAGACATATTGATCGCTTCCTCTGCCACCCCCGGATTGGCCGGGGCAGTCAGATTTGCGTCTCAACAGTGCTTATACGCTTTTATACTTCGGTAGTGACTGCCCGGCTTTGGCCGCGGCGCCTACTCTGGCATGACTATGGAGGGGACAAGTATTTTGATAGAAACTTGGATCACTTTTTTTAAGGTATAATCACACGTTGGGGTGTCCACAACGGTCCCGGACACCTCCGCCGCTATATGAAATATTTCCTTAGGTTGTATGTGTTCCAATGGCTCATTAGAGGCACTCCTTCCATGTCTGTCAGCCGGTATGTCCCCGGCCTCATTTCTTCAACCACTTTGTAGGGTCCTTCCCAGTTGGCCGTCATTTTACCATGGATGTTTCCTTTGTTGGTCGCGGCTGACTTTCTTAGGACTAGATCTCCTACTTTTAAGTCTCTTTTGTGGACCCTACGGTTGTATGCTCTTCTCATTCGGTTTTGATACACTGCCAAGTTGAGCCGTGCCGTGTCTCGGCTTTCTTCGACCAGGTCTAGGGAGGCTTTAAGGCCTTCCTCATTTTCGACTGGGTTAAAGGGGCGTTCTGAATGTCGGCACCGATGCTTCAATTGGCAGGACGGCTTCAGACCCATAGACTAGGTGGAATGGACTGTACCCCGTTGCTTCTTTCTCCGTGGTTCTAAGGGACCACGGGACGCCGGTAGTTCATCGCCCCACCTTCCCTTTAGATCTTCAACCTTCTTTTTCAGCCCGTTTAGGATTGTTTTATTAGCTGCTTCCGCCTGCCCGTTGCTCTGAGGGTGGCAGACGGAGGAGTATGCAAACTTGATACCGAGCTCTTCTAGCCAGTTCATCACCATGTCACTCCAAAACTCTCGGCCGTGGTCAAATACCATGACTTGGGGTAACCCAAAACGAGTTATGATGTTCTCCCAGATTACCTTTCTTACGGCCGCCGTGGTCTTGGCAGGTACCACGACAGCCTCGACCCATTTGGTGAAGTAGTCGACGGCGACGATGAGGTACTTCCTTCCTCCGGAGGCCGTTGGAAATGGCCCTAATAAATCCATCCCCCACTGTGCAAATGGTAGGGGGCTGAGTACCGGTTGCAAGTCTCGGGAAGGTGCGTGTATCACCGGAGCATGCATCTGACAGTTCTTGCACTTCTTGGTCTTAAATCTGGAATCCTCAAGCATGGTAGGCCAGAAGTAGCCGGCTCGGAGAGCTTTGTGGGCTAGCGTTCTTGCCCCCATGTGATGTCCACAGATGCCTTCGTGAATTTTCAACAAGATGAGCCGCGTCTACCGGGCCGACACATTTTAGAAGTGGTCTTATTACGGACCTTCTATACAATTCTCCTTCAAATACCAAGTACCTTGCGGCGATCCTTTTTATTTTCTGAGAGAGACTGCGGTCCTCCGGTAACTCTTTTGTTAGTTTGTATTTCATTATCGGAGTCATCCACGTTGTCTCGGCTTCTATGTCGCCCACCATGCCGACGGTCTCAGTGATGCTTTTAGCATTCCCGATATCCACCAAAGACGGTCGGTGACATTCTTGATGGTTGAATCGCCGTTTTGAGAGAGCGTCGGCTCGGTTGTTCTCGACACTGGGATGCATTGGATTTGGAAAGATTTCAATTTTGCGAGTGTCGCCTTTACTCTTTCCAGGTATCTTACCATCCCATCGTCTCGAGCCTCATACTCTCCCTCGATTTGGTTAGTCACCAATAGTGTGTCTGTTTTCAACACAATGTGTTCCCCCGGCAGCCTCTAGCTAGCTCGACTCCAGTTATCACCGCCTCGTATTCGGATTCGTTGTTTGAGGCCGAGAAGGTAAACTTCAAGGCATACTCAAACTCGTCCCCGTTTGGGCTGATGATAAGGATGCCGGCTCCTGAGCTGTTTGCCGTAGAGGACCCGTCGGTATATACTTCCCATACGCCGGCCGCGATTCTTCTTGGTATGTGCACTCGGCCAGAAGTCGCAAGTGCTGCCCCTTTATCGAGGGCCTCGGCCTGTATTGAATGCCGAAGCCGGATAGCTCTACTGCCCATTTGATGAGCCTGCCGGATTGTTCAAATTTTTCCAATGCTTTCTCCAATGGTTGGTCGGTCAAGACCGTCACGGGATGCGCGTCGAAGTAAGGTTTCAATTTCCTTGCGGCAACGACGATAGCAAAGGCTGCTTTTTCAATCAGTGGGTAATTTCTTTCAGCGGGCAACAGTGTATGGCTGATAAAGTAGATTGGGTGTTGCTTCTTGTCTTCTTCTCTCGATGATTTCGACCGACCGTGGCCGAGGTAATCGCTAAGTATAGATATAGCGTCTCCCCCCAAAGATCGGCCGGACGGGGTTGGGAGAGTTAGAAGATGAGCTTTGAGTTGCACGAAAGCCGTGCTCGTTCCTCCCCCACTGAAGTCTTTATTCCCCTTCAACACTTTGAAGAATGGGGTGCTCTTGTCGGCTGACCGAGAGATGAAACGGGCGAGAGCCGCCATCCTCCCGGTCAACATCATAACCTCTTTTCGATTCCTCGGCTCCGGTAGGTCCAGTATTGCTTGGACTTTCTCTGGATTGGCGTCAATTCCCCTGGCGCTGACAAGCACGCCGAGGAACTTACCTGCCCGGACACCGAAGTTGCACTTCATTGGGTTAAGTTTCATCTTGTATTTCCTAAGTGAACAAAATGTTTCGCTCAAGTCGGCCAAGTGCTCGCTGTCGGACATGCTTTTCACAATAGCATCGTCGACGTAAGCCTCGATGTTTCGCCCCTTTTGATCTTGAAACACTTTGTCCACCAGCCTAGTGTAAGTTGCGCCAGCGTTTTTCAAACCGAACGGCATCATTTTATACATGTATGTGCCGTGTATGGTGATGAATGCGCACTTAGGCATGTCTTCTTCGGCCATGAATACCTGATGGTACCCTGAGAAGGCGTCTAGCAGGCTTAGCATAGTGTAGCCTGTCGTTGCGTCGATTAAGCTATCTATTCGAGGCAAGGGATAACAATCTTTAGGGCATGCTTTATTAAGATTTGTAAAATCAACACACATCCTCCACCCCCCCGATGACTTTTTTACCATTACAACATTTGCTAGCCACTCAGGGTAAGTACAAGGCATGATAAAGCCCGCCTCTAATAGTTTATCCACCTCGGCCTTGATGGCGTCATCCTTTTCGGCCGAGGAGTTCCTCATCTTCTGCTTGACAGGGCGAGCGTTGGAGAGTACGTTCAGCTTGTGAACGATCACCTCTCGGCTCACGCCTGGCATCTCGGCGGTTGAGTACGCGAAGACGTCTTTGTTCTTTCTCAGCAGGTCTAGGAGGTCGGCTCTGAACTTTGGCTCCAGACCGACACCGACAGTTACGGTGCGCCCTGGGTCAATTTCTACTTGTTCGGTCTCGGCCCCCTCGACCATGCTGACGTTGTTGGTGCTCATCGGATCACCCTCCTGTCGTAAGGATGGGCTCTTCCCTTCTCTGATTTCTTCGCCACTTTGAGGGATTGCATGTTACACCCCTCGCGCGAGATATTTGGACATTGACAATTTCGTCTCTCTCGTCCTTTGAGACGAGCTTTTGTGCCTCCCCCCGGTCCGAGACATACATCAATGTCAGGGCCCGGATGGACATTACAGCATCGGCCTCGCTCAAAGTAACCCGGCCTATTAGAACATTGTAGGCAGACGTACCATCAATGACCACGAACTTGGACACAACGTTCTTGGCTGCATCGGCTTGGCCAAACATCACCGGCAGTTTGATTGACCCCAGGGGGACTAGGCCGGCCCCAGAGAAGCTTTATAGTGGGTTAGTGTAGGGGCTCAGGTCCTCTATCTTCAGACCGAGATTGAGGAAGCATTCCCTGAACATGATGTTCGTGTAGGCGCCTGTATCAATTAGGCACCTCTTAACCAAGTGGTTGGATATGTCCAGGTGGACCACCAGCGGGTCGCTGTGCGGGGCTACGACTCCTTCGTAGTCTTTCTTTCCGATGGTTAAATCGGGGACGGTGGAAGCGGAGATCGCTGTGGTGGGCACAAAGTTGATGGCTTGGTAAAGCTCATTTAGGTGCCGTTTGTGCCCATTAGCCGACCCTCCGTTCTCGTTTCCTCCGATAACCACCTGGATCACTCCCATCCTCTGGAATACTGATTTCCTGTTCGCCCCGTCGGAGCTCATTTCCGGGGCCCCAGCTACGTACTTGCTGAGAGCCCCCTTTCGGATCAGCTCCTCGATGGCGTTCTTCAGATGCCGACAGTCATCGGTCTTATGGCCGGGCTGGCCGTGGTAATCGCAAAATTGGCTTGCGTCGTCCTCCGCCCTCGTCTTGGGGGGTCTTGCCCACTTCTGCCCTTCATTCTTGCTCAGGGCAAAGATCTCGGCCGGTGATTTGACCAGGGAGGTGAGACCGTGGTACCGCTTCTGGGTGTATGGTCCCGAACTCCCCCCGGCGCCCGCCGAGCTCTGTTTCCTGTTATATCTTTCAGGCCGTGACCGATTACTGTCACGGTGACCTTCGTCAGCATTCTCCCGGCGGCTCCTCCTTTCTGGGTGCCCAGCTTCACTGTGGCCTACCCAGGTCTTGTGATAGTCCTCCACTTTTACGGCTCGGTCTGCCATCTTTCTGGCGGAGTCCGGTTGAGGTCCTCGCACTTGATCGGCTCATTTTTGAGCTCGCCTTTCGGGAGGCCTTTCATCAGTGCGAAGGCCGCCGATTCGGTGTTCGGCTCACGGATCCGCTGAGCTTTCGCGTCGAACCTCTTCACATAGCTTCGTAGAGACTCGTCCTCCCCCGTCGGATAGTGAGGAGATCCGATGTCTCCACGGCCCTTCTCTTGTTGCAGCGCATCGGGCTATGAAGTTATCCCTTAGGTCGGCGTAGCAAGATACCGAACCATTAGGCGGCCCCTTGTACCAACCCTAGGCCATCCCATGCGGGGTTGTTGGGAAGACCCGCACCATACCTCGTCAGTCGCTCGCTCCCATACCGACATGTAAGACTCGAAAGCCTCGGCGTGGTCGGTTGGGTCACTATCCCCTTTGTATGATAGGGACGGCAGCTTTAGTTTGGTTGGCACGGAGACTCCGAGGACGTAGGCACCGAGGGGGTGTCGACCACGTGTCGAATGACGCGTGGCGATCGGCTCCTCGCAACCCTAGTCCGGCTTCTCTCCTCATAGCGGGAAGGGCTTCTTGTTGCCCGACTTTGGATAGTCGGACTTCTTTCTTCATTTCTTCGAGGCGGGCCTCGTTGTTGCCGTGGCGACGCTGTCCTCCCGCGAGTGGGGGAAGGACTTTGTCCGCCACCGGCAAAAAGCACGTGCTCGCCGGCGTCCTAGTATGCATGGCTCCTTGTATCGCCCCGGACAAGTTGTTCGGGGTCACTTTATTGGCCCTGGTCACCTGCGGGTGTGCTGCCATCACCGTCGTTGCAGCGGGGGTGATCGGCGTATTACCCATCAGGTCCAGGAATAGCTTCAATTTGTTGCATCGACCACATGTCCCATGACAAGTGACTTGGCGTGACGAGTGTTCGGTAGTATTGGCATCCCGTACGCCGGTTGAATTACTCGGCCGGTGGGGACTCGCCCAATCTCGTAATTATGGACTGTGTCATCCTGATAGAATGCAGTTTCGTCGCTCACAATTACTTCTTGTTGCTTTGACATCTTCTTAGCTTGCTGGGTGGGTTTTGTTTTGTGTTTTTTTTTGTAAGGGATTTGACTAGCTTCTAGTATCTTTCCCCACAGACGGCCCCAATTGTTCCGAGTGTAATTCCGGAGCAGGATTTGTTACCACGTAAGCTTGTAGAATGATGACTTTGCTTGACTCTTCCTTTCGGCCTGTCCTGAAATAATGAACAAACTGAGGGCTCGGCTTGGCACCGAGCGAACTCACTCCGACGCTCAAGTCAGTAAACTTAAAAGGGATTAAGTTGTGTGTTACTTGGCACAAAGTATATTGTAGAGAGATAAGGGAGTTTATACCAGATTAGTGTGTTTAATTGATTATTTTCGGATCCTTTCCTCAATGAGGGTTGAGGAGTATTTATAGACTTTCACCTTTTGTCACGTAGTGGCCAAGTGGCCAAGTGGCAGAGCAGGTGGAAAGACTGATCTACCCTCGGCCGAGGGACCCATGGCAGGCCGGCTGGCCTGGTTGACTCCATGCCGAGGGGTCTTGGATATGAGTACGCGGATATGTCTCCCGGCTGGCTAGTTGCCTAGCCGAGACCCAGTGACGGCCGCCATGGTGCGTCGGCTAAGATGTCTAATACGTTGACTTGTTGTGGATATCTTTGACCTTGCTCAATATGTTGACTCGGTCAGCGGGTGCAGAATATGCCCCATCATAAGTGTTTTATGAACTATGGATGGATGAAAGCCAAGTTTGACCTTTTTTTCTGGGTGTGTGGATTGCCAGTTAAGTTGAAAATTTATATTTATAATCCTTTTGGAAAATTTTGATCCCAAAACCACTCCTAAATTCTTTTTTACTTATCCTGTAAATTTTAAAGTTTAAGATTTGTAGAGTATACAGCAGTTAAATTTCTAGAAAATGGCTTAGAGACCTATTGTTGTAACAAAAGGCCCGTTTGTCTCATCATGAGTTTGTTGGTCTTTTATTTATGTATTAGAAAAATATTTATTCTTCCTTTTCTAATGGGGGAAGTATGATGACCAATAATGTTATTTCACAATCCTTGAATAATTTGTCAGATGTTGTTGCAACTCTAAGCTGCTTTTAAAGAGAAATCATGCATTTCCGTATGGTGATTTTGTTGTCTATATCGGGGAAGTTGATTATGACTTGAGTGAAACAGTTTAGATTATAACCTATACACAAGGTTTTTTGTTTTGTGTAAGCAGATAAATGAAAAGAGGTTATATATGTGATGAGATGCAATCGATAAGACACATAATAAAGTTTAGGAATTAATTGTTACTCCAGTGGGTTTTGTTTTTTTAATCCAGTCGGGTGTAAAGTGAATCTCTAAAATAATGTTAGTTTTTTAAAGGTGGTGTTAAGAAACCTAAAGAGATTTGTGATAAAGGGTTATACTAAAAGAGAAGGTGTGAATTTCAATGAAACAGTTTCACCCATTACTTCAAAGGATTCTTAGGTCTTTCATTGTTCATGATTTAAGGTTATATTAAAATGGATATTCTCATTGTTCTTTTTTGAATGATTTTGTTGAGAAAGTTAAAGAATATATGGTATGTAAATTGAAGAAATCAATTTATGAATTGAAACAAGTTTCTTGTGAGTGGTATATATAAAGTTTCATAAATTTATGGAGTCTAATGGACTTGCTGAAAATATTAATGATATTTGCATATATTACAAGATCAGTGGGAGGATATTGAATTGATATTCCTTGTTCTTTATGTTGATGTCTTTCACGTGTTTGTAATGATCTTGGTTTGTTGCATGACACAAAAGCAAATCTTTTCATTGTCTTTGACATGAACGATTTGGGGGAAGAATGTTTTGTGCTTGGTATTAAGATTGTGTGTGACTTGTCTAACAGAATGTTAGGATTATCTCAAGGGAGAAATGTTGAGTAAATCTGGTGTAACTCTTATATCTAAAAGTGAGAATTTAAGTAAGAATGAATGTCGTCCTTAAAGTAGACTTGATGAGAACACTATGTAGGATATTCCTTATGATAGTGTTGTTGGTAATTTGATGAATGCTGAAGTTTACTAGACCTTGGAGGTTATGTTTGATGATATGAAATCCGGTATAGGATTCGGTTTTATATTAGCTGTTGGTGCTATATCTTGAAAGTGTGTCAAACATAATGTAGTGTCTAGCTGTCCACCTATATTAAGGAAACAAAGATTATAGCTTGTTATATATATATATATATATATATATATATATATATATATATATAGAGAGAGAGAGAGAGAGGCAAGATCCGGTGAGTTTGCCACTTTTCGTGAGTTACCCCCGCATTTATATACCATTGGATCTAACAAGATCAAAGGCTGAGATTAACCCACACAAAAATACACAACCTTAATTTTTCTTTCTCTCTTCCAGTTCATTCTTGTTCTACGTTACCCTGCTTACTATTTTTTCCCCTCCCTTTCTTCATTCTTCCCCTCTTTTTTCCTTTTTTCTTCCAATTTATGGCATAATCCAATCAAAGTTTCTCAAAACTTGAGTAATTCAAGTTGAAAACACAAAATTAATTCATTATCTTCATTCAATTTGATTAATACAAGCATCAATCGTCAGTTTTTGCCCAAAATTTGCAGAAACCCTAGCGCAAATTGACAAAACGAAGGTAAGTGTAGATTATGTAAGTGAATATATGTTATTTTGCGAGTATTTCAATTGTTACTCCGTTAATATGCTTGTCTATCATACCGTTGGCATTTGATTGGTGATTTATTATCATAATCCTGAAAAATTGTTGGTAATATAACTTAGCACACCAATTGTATGTTATAATGTCTAGTTCAATATAGAAACTCAGTTATTGTAATGAAGAAACGTGGTTATTTAATAGTTATTGAAATGCGAAACTCGATTATTGTAATGTAGAAACTCGATTATTGTAATGTAGGATGTCGATTATTGTAATGTAGAAACTCGGTTATGGTATGTAGAAACTCGATATTTGTAGTTATTGTAATGTAGAAACTCGATTATTGTAATGAATAAAGTCAGTTATTCTATATGTGATTGATTATTCACTCGTTAGTTGTTTAAACTCAATTACAGTTATTTTATAGTCTAGTTATTATAATATATTGACCGAGTCATTCTATATGATGTTCTGTTAAGTTATATTCTTCTTTTTGGTGATTTGCATATTGAATCAAGATATACGCGGATAATTGACGTTCAATGGAAAAATTGATGTATATACTTGGTCATTTGTTGTTAGCTTTCATCTTGTTTAATTGAATAGCTCAATTATTGTAATGTAGAAACTCAGTTATTGTAATGTAGAAAAGCTCAGCTATTGTAATGTAGAAACTCTGGTATTTGTAATTATTCCAATGTAGAAACTCAGTTATTGTAATGTAGAAACTCAGTTATTGTAATGTAAAACTCTGGTATTTGTAGTTATTGTAATGTAGAAACTCGGTTATTGTAATGAGTAAATTGTGTTATTGTATTAAGATGAAACTCAAATATATTCAAATATCTATCGTGTGTTTGTTTTCATCTTCTTTAATTGAATAACTAGTCATTTCCATTCAATCAATCATTGAGATTGGTTAATGCAATTGCAAAATCTGAAAAATGAAATAATCATATATAACATGGCTAAAACAAATCACTTACTTTTATTATATAACTATTTTGTTTCCAACACATTACACTTAAATATCTCCAACAAATTATAGCTAAGCATCATCATCATTACATCTAAGCATTTCAAATAATACATCTAACAATAGTACATCACAAATATTACATATATTTATCTCTATTACAACGTCTAAAAATATTTCTTCCAACGAGAACCGTGTCTTGCCGTTGTGTTCACGTTTCTTCCACCGATATTTCTTCCCGACGAGAACCATGTCTTGCCTATTGATGTGGGCTTAACTAGCAAACAACAAAAGCTCACTGAAAGAAATAAAAACAAAAAGGGAGTAAGTTATAAATTACTATACAACTATAAGCAGATTATATAAGACCACAACAATAATTACAAATTTAAATAACTAAGTTAAAACAATACAATAATTGAGATGTAATATTACTATAACCAACTTAAACAGATTATATAAGAAGACGTCATCTTGCAACAACTCTAATTTGAAATAACTAATTTAAAACAATACAATAATTAAGTTTGAATAATACAATAATTCGGTTAAAGCAATACAATAATCGTTGTTTATGATTAAAAAACAAAAAAAAAAGTAAGCGCAAAATACAATAACAGAGTTTGTATAATACAATAACCGTAAAACAACTATAAAATAACTGGATATTTTAGAGAAGTAAAGTATACTATTATAACCGACTATAAGCATATTATATGAGACCACAATAATAACTCCAAATTGAAATAACTAAGCTAAAACAATACAATAATTGAGGTGTAATATTATTATAACCAACCTAAACAGATTATATAAGAATACGCCATCTTACAACAACTTTAATTTGAAACAACTAAGTTAAAACAATACAATAACTAAGTTTGAATAATACAATAACTCGGTTAAAGCAATACAATAACTATTATTAACAGAATATATTCAAACATAGCAAACAAGAAGTAAATACAAAATACAATAACTGAGTTTGAATAATACAATAACTCGGTTAAAGTAATACAATAACTGCTATTAACAGATTAACCAGAGAATTCGAGATATTATCAAACAAAAAACACAATTGAATAAAAAAAAACCTACTCAAACACCTTACAAACAAGATGAAAATGCACAAATCATTTAGAATTCTCATCTCAAACTCAAAACCTTAGAAATTATTGGCAAAAACAATGAGAGAACAAGTAATTTAACAACAAAGACATAAGAACAAGCAGATATACAACGAATCAACGAAAATGAAACGAACATTAGATAAGAACGATAATGAAAACGCACAAATCAGATCTGGAAAAACAAAATTAGTACTTACCTATTGTGAAATTGAAGAGAAATACGAAGATGAGGCGAAAGTGACGACGAAATCTCCTTAATTGATGACGAATTTGAATGAGTATGATGAAGAGGCGAGTTTGTAGTCAGAATTTGAACGAAATTGATGAAGATTGAATTTCATAATTCTTATCGATTCTTTTTTTTTTGTTCTGGTTTTTTAGAGGTTGAAGGAGGAGAGAGAGTGATTTTTTCTAATAATGGGGGATATTGAGGAAAAAGTGGGTATTTGTAGGTTGGGTAAGATCTAATCTCAGCCATCCATCTTAGATTAGATTAGTGGTTCAGATTTAGAGGGGTAACTCACCAAAAAAACCAAACTCATATGATCCTATTTCTATATATATATATATATATATATATATATATATATATATATATATATATATATATATATATATATATATATATATATATATATATATATATATATATATATAAACTCGCTCATCATGCTAAGGATATGAGATATTGTGAAATGTGTCAAATCTAAGGTTTTTAATTTGAAAATTCACAATGTTAAAGAATGGGTAGAACTTGAAAATGTCGAGTTTGTGTCTCTTTTAAACTAAGGAGATGATTGCGAACCCATTGACTAAAGCACTCATGGTTATTGAGTTTTGAAAAGTATGTTAAAGATATGAGTTTTATGATGCAATGAATTAGTGGGAGTTGTAATTGAGATATTTTGGTACTTGAGGTACTATATATATGTTTTCAGTAATAAGGTTGATGTTTTAATTCTCACTAAATGTATGCATGTTAAATATAAGCTTAATGCATGTATGATTATTGTTATAGTACAATTTGTGTCTCGTTAAGAGATGTTCTGCATTAAAGCTTTTGCCCTTTAGTGGGTGTATTTTGTCCTGTAATGGATGTTGGCTTTTGAGCCACTGCCAGTTGTGGTGTATTTGCCCTGTAGGGGTGGAGTTATCCTTTAATGGATGTTGGCTGTTTAGCCATTGCCTGTTTTGGTGTATTTACCCTTAATGGGTGGTTTAATCTCTAATGAGTATAAATATACCTTAAGTGGTATTTACCTTTTAAGGTAATTAAGGGGAATACTTCTTTAGAAGTGGGTCTCAATTGAGACTGTGACCGAATGTGGTTAAGCATGCTCATCTTAAAGTTTGGATCTATTATGCTAAAACCACACTACACTTTGTCACACTTGGGACTCATGTCGGTAAGCTTTTGGTGTTGTGATCATGGAAGGTCTTGTATGACTTTAATTGTACTATGTCCGCTATGATTCACATTAAATTGCTTATTGGACCGAGTTCTGTTGACTGAGATGTTTATATGGCCATGTTATTCAACCCGAGAGTCGTTTTACAAAATAAAAGTTTTCGAAATATTTTTTGAAACAAAACTTCTTTTAATAAAACCAACAAATGTCGCCCAAGTGGGAGAATGTTGGATTTGGACTTCCATTAGTCGGTTTTCTTATTTGTGAAAACGGGTTGAATGCGACCGGTAAAGCCCACTACAGTTATATGATCCATTGCGCCTAGGTCTGTCTCAGTTAGTACGGTTAAGTACATAGTGTGATGGTACTGATAAGTGTAGGGCCTGTTTATTATACAGTGGGCAGCCTGATGGGGGGCCCAAATACACTTCTATTATGGCTAGGTCTCTCTTCCTGTCTAGAATACCTCTAACCTATATAAATAGGTTATTGGGTTGACATGCCCCATTGATTGTCAACATAAGGAAAACCTAGAAGAGGGAGGAGAACATCATACCTCTCGAAAAAGGTGATGTGGACCTGCGAGTCGGGAATGGAGCACGAGTAGTTGTTGCCTCGAAGGGAACATATGTAATCCAACTCCCTAGTGGTTTTGAGTTATCTTTAAATAACTGTTACTATGTACCCAGTTTATCTAAGAACATTATTTCTGTTTCCGTACTTGCTAAAGACGGTTTTACATTTTCAATAAAGGATAATAGTTGTATTTTCTCTTTTAATGAAATGATTTATAGCAAAGCAGTTTCCATGAATGGAATTTATATCTTAGATCAAACCACGGAAGTATTACACATGAATAATAAGAAATTAAAGGTTAGTGACAAAGATAAAACCTATCTATGGCATTGTCGAATGGGACACATAAATGAGAAACGCGTAAAGAAACTCGTCGATAATGGGACTATTCCCTCATTCGGATTTTCTGCATATGGCACGTGTGAATCATGTCTCATTGGCAAGATGACTCAAATTTTCTTCAAAGGTGTTGGAATGCGCGCAAGTGACCTATTAGGACTCATACATACGGACGTATGTGGACCTATGTCAATTACCGCTAGAGATGGCTATAGATATTTTATCACTTTCACGGACGATTTGAGTGGATACGGATATGTCTATTTAATGAAGCATAAAAGTGAGTCCTTTGAGAAATTCAAGGAATACCAGAATAGGGTACATAACCAACTGGGTAGAAAGATTAAAGCACTCCGTTCAGATCGGGGTGGCGAATATCTTTCAAATGAGTTTGATCAACACGAAAGATCGTGGAATCGCTCTACAGTTAACTCCACCTGGAACACCTCAATTAAATGGTGTGTCCGAACGGAGAAATCGAACCTTACTAGACATGGTTCGATCCATGATGAGTCACACCGTAGTGCCTGATTCATTATGGGGTTATGCTCTATTGTCAGCTGCTCTTATACTTAACTCCGTCTAAAGCTGTCGACAAGACTCCATATGAAATGTGGAAGGGAACAGTACCTAACTTGTCCTTTATTCGGGTTTGGGGCTGCAAGGCTTATGTCAAGTGGAGACACGAGGATAAGCTCGGCCCGCGATCGGTCAAGACATACTTTATAGGTTATCCAAAAGGAACATTTGGTCATTACTTCTATTCGCCAACCGAACATCGAGTTTTTGTTGCGGCTAGTGCGACGTTCTTAGAGAAAGAATTTCTCGAGAACAAGTCGAGTAATAGAACCTTCGAGCTGTCGGAGATTCCAGAACCAACAACCGAGGAACAGATGGAGGAAGCTGTACCTCCAACTGATGATACGGTTAATATTCCTGAGGAACCTAGGAGGTCGGGTAGAGACTCTCATCCTCCGGACAGATACATTGGTATGGTCGAGGAGAATGATGTTTTACTTCTAGAAAGTAATGAACCCGCAACCTATAAAGGTGCTATGGCCTGTTCCGACTCAAAGCTATGGCTCGAAGCCATGCAATCCGAGATGGACTCCATGTATGAGAATAACGTATGGGATCTAGTTGATTTACCTAATAAGGTAAAACCTCTACAGTGCAAATGGCTTTACAAAATAAAGCGTTCTGTAGACGCGCAACCAGATATCTATAAGGCACGACTTGTGGCAAAAGGTTTCACTCAAGTGCAAGGATTGCATTATGATGATATTTTTGCACCTGTAGTCATGCTATGTTCTATTCGGATAATCTTAGCGATTGCCGCATTTCATGATTATGAGATTTGGCAAATGGATGTAAAAACCGCCTTCTTAAACGGTTATTTGGAGGAAGAGTTGTACATGGTGCAACCCGAAGGTTTCATAGATCCTAAACATCCTAAGAAAGTATGCAAGCTTAAGCGTTCCATTTATGGACTTAAGCAAGCTTCTCGGAGTTGGAATCATCGTTTCGACCAAGTGATAAAAGAGTATGGTTTCACTCGATCGGTCGAAGAACCATGCTTATATATCAAGTCGAGTGGGAGCAAGATTGTATTCTTGATATTGTATGTCGATGACATACTCTTGATTGGGAATGACATTCCTCTCCTTTCTTCGGTTAAAGAATGGTTGAAGAACCATTTCCAGATGAAAGATCTGGGTGAGGCACAGCGCATTTTGGGAATCCGTATCTACCGAGATAGATCACGACGGACGTTATCACTTAGTCAGGAGTCTTATTTGGATAAGGTTCTTGAGAGGTTCAGCATGACCAACTCCAAGAAGGGGAACCTTCCTATGACGACGGGATGCGGTTGAGCAAGTCTCGATCACCCACGACGCCTTTGAAGGGATAGAGCGCATGAGTCGTGTTCCTTATGCATCTGCAATAGGATCGATCATGTATGCCATGATATGCACAGGTCCAGACGTGGCATATGCATTGAGTATGACGAGTCGGTACCAAAAGACTCCAGGTGAAACACACTGGATAGCAGTCAAAAATATCCTCAAGTACCTACGGAGGGCTAAGGATTGGGTATTGACTTATGGAGGCGATACTAAGCTATGCGCAACCGGTTACGCAGATGCTAGCTTCCAAACGGATCGAGATGATTCAAAATCTCAGTCCGGGTTCGTCTTCACTCTTAATGGTGTTGCGGTCAGCTGGAAGAGTTCCAAGCAGAGTGTTTTAGCAGATTCTACTACTGAATCCGAGTATTATGCCGCTTCGGAGGCAGCAAAGGAAGCGATATGGATGCGTCAATTCTTACAAGGGCTTTCGGTAGTTCCTAGTTCGAATGACACGATCACCATCTATTGTGACAATAGAGGTGCCATCTTCCAGGCTAAGGAGCCAAAGTCTAGCAACAAATCTAGACATGTACTTCGGAAGGCTCACCTGATCCGTGATTACGTGGAGCAAGAAGAGATAGTGATTGACAAGATTGCGACGGATGATAACATCGCAGATCCTCTCACCAAACCGTTGAATTATGATAAGCATGTAGGGCATGTTAACTCCATGGGAATTAAACATGTTCCTGAGTTGTAGTACTTGATTATGGATTTGATATATTATCTTTTTCATATACTATTTATAACTTCATCGTTTTATATATATAATATTTTGTTTTTCATGTGGATTGTACTGACAACATTGAACGCCACAAAGTGAACTGAATTACATTATATTTGTTTTGGTCCGTAATCGCCAATGTGAGCTGATAACTCCGGCTATTATATTGTGCAGTCGATTGATGGTGGGTTCAACGAGCCATAAGTTAAACGGTTGACTAATCGATCACAGATACGAGATTATGACGATACCTCGTAGGACAACTTTTTGTGACAACGTAATGGAGTCCTAAATGGTTTATAACATTCGGTGCCAGGTCGTGGATAGGACATCCATTGTGTACCTAGAGTCGATTCTTTTGACTATCAACTGTCTCTTGAGATTAAGGCAGTTTTTGGGTGACTTTGGTTTCTTTCTCACGGTCTCACCGTGAATCGGGCTAAGTAAATTTTTTTGGGTCATTTCATCGTGCTTACATCTGCAAGATCGAGTTGAGGAAAATATCCAACCTTTATCGGTATAGTTATTTCTCGGGGCACTCGAGGAGGAGTGTAATCGAAATGCATGGCCATGCTCGAATGTTGATTCGTTTATCAGTTAAGTTACTCTCTAGTCGGGAAAACCACTCTTGATACTGATCGCTTGTAAAATACGACCTTTGTGAATTCGGATTTGCAAATTGTTTTACATTGAGTGGGAGAAATTTTAAAGGATATGAGAATCGGTTATCGCACATACACTTTTGAGGACAAGTGGGAGTTTGTTGGAGCTGGTGTCCTCCACAAATTAGTGTGATAACATTTGTAAATCTCTTATAGGTTCATAAGGGTATACTTCGTATATTTAATCAGTTGATTAATGTTTACCTAATAACGGTTGGCTTGCTAGAAAGTTTGACGTTATTATCATACAGATGGCGGTGATCAACTGGTCCCTAAAGGTCACACCTATAGGACGTGTTTGAGAAATGTGGTTATAGAAATATAATTACATTGATGCCCAAAATGACTAAAAAGTTAGTCAATGTGTTGATGAGATAATTATTTAATGAAAATTAAATAATATTAAGTTGAGACGAATTAACTGTCAATTCGTAAATTAAATATAATAAGTTATATTTAAATTAAATATATATAAGGTTAGTTTGGACGAATTAATCCGTTAATTCGTAGTTAAATATAATCAGTTGTATTTAATATCAACAAGTTGAATGTGTCATAGTGGTAATAGTGAGGGTACACAAGCCAAGAGGTCATGGGTTCGATCCTCACTAGATGACAATTTAACACACTTTATATATTTTTAGAAAGACCAAAATAAGGAGAAAATTACTCTTTATTTCGGTTCACTTGGCCGAAATTAGGGAAGTTTTTCTTTTCCTAATTGACTCCAAGTTTCGGTCTGTATAAAAAGAAAGGTAGAGAATTAAGGAGAAAATTACTCCTTATTTCGGTTCACTTGGCCGAAATTAGGGAAGTTTTTCGTTTCCTAATTGACTCCAAGTTTCGGTCTGTATAAAAAGAAAGGTAGAGAATTATTTCTACCCTAATGCTTTTTCTTGACCTAGCCTCCTCTTTCTCATCACAAGAACACAAAGACAATTAAATTTTACAGAAAATTTTAGATTGATTTCTAGCATAATCAAAGGGCATATTTCAGATCGTCTTGGATGCAACTAATAGGCGAATATCAATTTTGATATTGTTCTTAGGCCATATTTGCTAGGACCTAAGGTTAATTCTAAATCTTTTTACTTATGTTTATGTATTTTATTTTATGACCTTAGATCATCTTTATTAAATCGTTATAATCCTTCTAGTTTAAGAGAAGTATACAGATTTATTTCCCACAGTATTATTATTATACGCTTCAGACGATCTGACTGTTGCTTCCGCTAAAGGTATGTACCCTATACAATGATCCTTATAATTTATCTTATAGTTTTATCTTGAAAAGTTTTTAGTTCAAGTGTTACATTTAGAAAAGTTAGATTAATTATTACGGCGCTTGGAAAGAAATAGTAGAGTGAGTCGGAATTTAAAATTTAAGAAATTAGGATGCATATATAGTATGATTTAGATTTGGGAGGTTGTGATTCATCTCATTCATGGACGAAATGTCAACTCTTAGTGGCAACCAGCACTTCTGAGAAGTTGATAACCGTCTTAAAAAAGCAATGTAATTTATAATAAAGTTTTATCTTGAAAAGTTTTCAATTCGGGTGCAGATTTGGAAAAGTTATACTCCATATTAATTATATCGGTGCTTGAAATGAAGATAGTGTAACGAGCCGGAATTTAAAATTTAATAAAATAGGATGCATATGGTAAGATTTAGATTTAAAAGGTTTGTGACTTGTGACTTGTGAAAGAAGAAATGTCACTCCTAGGAATCGTTTTTGGGTATCTGGGCAAATCTTTTGAGTGTTAACTTCAACTATCAAAATGTAATGTTGAGTTGCCAAAAAAAAAATGTAATGTTGACTACATTAGTTCAATATCAAGTGCTAACTTTTTTGGGTACAACATCAAGTGTTAAAAGTGGCTTTATTCTTCAATAATGTACCCATATTAAAATGACTTAACAATCAAGAAAATGAATTAGAGGCATGTGGGTCGTGAAATTATGGAAAAAGAGAGTATTAATCAAACACAAATTCTCATTATAGACGCGTCTATAGTAAGAGATAGGTCGGATCCCTCTCACAAAGAGGCAAGTGGGAGGGCAAGTGAAAAACCAAATGGGTTACCATTTGGCCTCCCACTTACCTCTTTATGAGAGGGATCCGACCTGTCTCTCATTATAAACGGGTTATAAACGAATATTCCCATCTATAATGAGATTTCCTATTAGTCAAATTGGTTAAAGTTTAACCTTTTCCACCAAAAACATTAAATTTGTGAATTATTAAAAAATAAGTAGAGTACAACATGCGTACAACATTGTCCCTGATTTATTAAAGACAAAAGGGGGAAAATGAAAATTTCATGAACCTTTGACTCCCCCCCCCAAAAAAAAAAAAAAAAAAAAAAAAAAAATTCATCAAACATTTCCCCTATTACAAGTACTGCCATATATAACAACACAAATTCTTATTTCAGGCCGTCATATCCGCCTGAAATTGTCAGACGTATACTATTTCCTCCCACAAAAAAATCATTTAGAGTGTGAGTGGGAAAGCACATGGGGGTGTCCCACTACCCATGTGTTTCTCACTTGTGAGATGTCTTATTGCAGTCTGAAATAACACGGTCTGAAACAAGACGAACTGATATAATAATTACACAAACACTAAATAATTTGTCATAATTTACATAATCCACCTACTGAAATTACACAAACAATAATTGAGTACAAATGAAGAAACCAAATATAACTGACGATGAAAGGCATCGAATTGTCTGCCTTTTGTTTGAGAGTGATAGGATGTTACAACCTAATAAAAAATAAATACCCTAGAAACAAATGAATGTAGTAATAGAGGTCGAACATAAAGAGATGAGAGTTGTTAATTAGTTGTTATCACTACTACAGATACAGTCAATAACAACGGGTAAAAACCGTTGTAAAAACAAAAAGGGGACGTTGTTAAAGCGACCGTTGTAAAAGGTATTTACAACGGTTAGGTTATTTACTTAAATCGTTGTAGAAAGTATTCACCACGGTTAAAAGCCGTTGTTTTAGCGTGTAAGCCGTTGTGGAAAGTGTTTCAAAAATTTGGTGGGAATAATATAACAACGGTTCTTAGTTTAATAACCGTTGTTGTAACTTTCCCTCCAAAATTGTGAAGACTTTTAACAACGGGTATATGATACATACCCGTTGTTGAAATTTGTAGTAACAACGGTTCTTAGTTTAAAACCCGTTGTAACTTTCCCTCCAAAATTGTGAAGACTTTTAACAACGGTTCTTCGTTTAAAACCTGTTGTTGAATATTATGCGCGGTATTTGTGAAAGGTATTCACAACGGTTTTGTTTTTAGTAACCGTTAACAAAACCGTTGTGAAAGGTCTTCACAACGGTTTTTTTTAGTAACCGTTTTTATTACGAACTCCTAATGTTTTTAAAAATTAAATTTGTTTCATGCCATTCAAAAACCTGCATATATCAAAGTGACACCATATACTAGCACCAAAGATAAATCACAAATTTGGGTTCATCAGAACTCAATAAATTCAATTCAACCACAACAGCAGCATCATATATATATATATATACTTACAAGGAGTTAAATTTACATGAATTAATCAGCATTCCCTAACTTCAACAAAAAATTTACTAATAAGCTGATCTAAACTCTGAGTATCATGCATTTCTATTTTCTAAGACGTATTTGCCCAACATGTCCCTTACCTCGTCTATATCTACACTTGAGTCTTCTTTGAATCTCTCCGGTGACGGGTTGATTACATACTGCGGAAAAAACAAATTAAAGACAAGACATTATTGTAACAACATCAAATACTGCATAGCAACATCAAAAAAGTAATAAACGTAATACATTATTAAATTACTAACCTTTTCTGGAATAATGATATATCTTCGCCTAATAATCTCCAACATGAACCGACAAACGTAGTATCCATATTGTATGCTATCCAGCTGGCGAGGGGCCTATTATTACATAAAACCAAACAGACGAGAGAAGGCTCACATCAGAATCTTGAACTTTAGGTATTGTATTAGTATTAAACACAGATTTTTGCACTTAATGTATTGTATTTGACCACGTACCCCTGTTATCGTAATAAAATCAGGGCCATCATCAGAATCTTTAGTGGGTTGATCCTGCTCGTTAGCTCTTCTCCTCTCAAAGGCCCTTTTTTTTAAAAAAAAAAAAAAAAAAAGGCAGACACTCATTTTTTTAGGGACAAAAATGAGCTTTTTGCTATAAATAAAAATTGAAACTTAATGTTATTATAAATAAATCAGTATTATAAACTTACTTATTAATCAAGCGCTTAAAAGTCTCGCTTGGTGGATTATGTAAAGAGTCCAACAAAAAAACTTTCTTCTTTGTCGGCATGATGGCTGCTAGCACCCAATGAGTCCTACATCAAGAGACATCATCATTATTAACAAATACATATATTAGTTATGAAAATGCAATTGTAGGGGGAAACGTAATATTAATTTGTTTATTACCCTTTTTCATTATAAGCGGCAAAAATCAGCTTCTTGGTTGTCGCCAATTGCTGAGCAATATAATCTACCCGTTCTTCGAACGAGAAATCCGAAATAAATAAAGATAAAACATAGGGGCACAAGAATCCGTATTGATCAGATGGAATCTTCTTCTCGGGGATCACTCTCAATTTCAATATCCTACATTATTACGGTATAATTCCGGTATTTAATTAAAACACTATCTAGTAGTCAGAATATTAGAATATGAAATTATTTATTAAGAAACTTACTTCATCCAAACAAATAGGTGTGCCACATCAATCTGGTCTAGGCCAGCCCAAATGGCTAGCATATCTCATGACATAAGTGCTTCGCGCTCAACCCCTAGAATATCCTCCTCGAGCGGAATAACTATCAATTGCTCGGTGGCTATGCGACGGCAAGCCTCCTCGTGCAGTTTCCTCATCGTCGCCGTTCTTACTTTTTGCATGTAATCATTCCCAATATATTGTGTGGAGTTTAAACTCCTAACTTCTTTCAGGTCGGGGAAATAATGATTCTTTGATTTTGTGCTACTACCACCAGCCTACACATGTAGATAATTAAAATAATAAAAAATCCAAAGGTAACATATCCTAGTTGGAGTAGTAAAAATAAAAGCGTACTTAACTAAATACCTCGTCAACCTGCTCTTTCAATGATGAGGTAGTAGTAGCAGTATGATTTGGGGACTTAGGCTTATCAGTCTTTTTGTCCCCTACACAAAATTACCATGCATGCTTTTTAGAAATACAGACAAAATATAATTAAGGGAGCGAGGTTTTTAAAAAAATGGAGAAGTTAATTAAATACCTCATCAAGTTGTTGTCTGGACGAGGTAGTTGGCATGTCCGGGGACCTAGGCTTATCCGCCTTAGCCGGCTTTTCATTCCCTACACATACAAAAATTTCCATGCTTTTTAGAAATACATAATCAAAAAAAATTAAAGGGAGGTTTTCATAAAAATGGAGAAGTTAATTAAATACCTCATCAAGTCCCCGGACATTAGGCTTACCCGCCAAAGCCGGCTTTTTTGTTCCCTACAAAAAGAAAATAACATATAAATTTAACATATAAAAACATTCAACAATTAAAAATGTAACATATATATAAATGTATTTCTTCTAACCCCAATGCTTTTTAAATTTCTTTGAGGCGGAGACGACCGAGCCAAGTAGATGTGAGTTTCAGGCCATTGGATGAAACTCCCAACCGCATCTCCCGAAATGGTAATGTCGTCACGAATCGGGACAGGAAGGGCGGTTGTGATTTTTCATGGCCTGGAAAGACTGTAGTTATCTCTACTTTTCTATGATTCGGCAAAAATTTTTCGCCATGAACTACTACGATTTCTGGCTGATTTGGTGTGCATTTCTACGAGACCCCACCAACACGCACATTTGGATTTTCGAATTTAGGGTCGCAAGAATAACTACTACCCTCTTGTTTACGGCCTGAAGAATATACACATACATTATTATATCCCAAAATTTAATAGAATTCATATAAATTTAACTAATTAAACACTTCATGTATGCATACCTTACGAAAAACAGGGAACCGACTTGAAGGGGATGTATCTTTGTTTTCCATCACCGTCTTCTCAAGTTGCATCTCTTTTTCAGACCCATTATTTACCTAATAAAATTAACCAATAGCACGATGTCAGAAGTTATAGCATTAGAGTTGGCAGGGAACACACCCCCTGATCTTACCCAAAAAAAGAAAGAAAAGAAAAATAAGGAAGTATTAGGTGGTACCCGAACGGCTTTAGTAGTTACAGCTTCAGAAGCATTAGGTACCTGATCTTTCTGAATCTCGTTGACCGATACTTCCTTCTCGGCATGTATTGCCAAGGTAGTAGTGTTCTCGTCCTCTTGACCAATCTGTTGTACCTTATTACCCCCTTTACAAATGACATCCTCCATCATCTTCACTTCTTCTTCGGAAAGCTTGCCTCCAGCATTCAACTTTAGTAGTACGGATGCCATTAACTGAAGTTGTGTGCCAAGAATGTAATGTGTCAGCAATTTTTATCCCAACAATAACATGTGAATTGAACTTAAATGAAAATAATAGAATAAATGGTACCATGTCAGCCTTCTCAGACTTAGTCTTCCTTTTCTTCTTTATCGGGGCAGTTGTCCCATAATATTTCGTTACTCCAACCTGTAACGGGACGCCCCTCAAACGACCTGGATGTTCGGGTCGGCCGATCGCTCTAGCAAGAACGTCATTACGACCACTGGGAGTGAATTTCCCTTCTTCTACCTCTTTCAATACGTTGTCCTATAATATATTAAATAAACTTCAAATTATATTTGTGACTAAAATAATAAAGTTAGTAATGAACTCGTCTTAATAAAATAATGCTTACTATGTTGGCCAACACTTCCTCATCATATTTGTCACGCGACCGGGATCCTTTAGGCGTGTGCCCTTCTTTATAAGTTACATGCCGATCCACCTCTTTCACTCCCTTTGCCACCTACACATTAACATGGTAACATTTATACATGTAAATGTGTATCAATGCAAGTCCAAGTGTGATTAAAAAAATAAAGTCTCACAGGAGAATAATGCATGCTACTTACGAGGTTCTCTTCTATCTTTCTGTAACCGCCTCGAGAACCATACCATTTCCCCTTCTTGCATGAAATGTTAGCACGATTTCTTCTGCTAACGGCCTTTAAATAATTATATAAAAGCGCAAGTAGATGAGATAATAAAAAGATTATATAAAGGACTCATTAATTAAAAAAAATGATAGGTAAATCGTTAAAAGGCGAGGATATTTAACCTGAAACTTCTCAGTAGTTCTCATCTTTTTGAAAAGATCCCATTGTTCCTGACTGATGGTGGGACACTTGTTTTCCGGTGGGCTCTTACACATCTCCCCCGTTGCCTTGTCCACATACAACCAATCCCTAGCAACGTCACACCTCCACTGCCTGTGGACATCCACTGCCTTATGCATTAAATACTTATCATGGTTTTCATCGGGTATAATAAAGCCTACTTCCTTTACACGAGCCAAGTATAACTCCGCCAATTTTGGATTCAAACTTCTAACATCATCTAAATGGATAGGCACAAACTGTCTTGTGCAACATCCAATCCAACTGGAGAAATAACCCGCATTTGGACCAGTAGGGAAACCCTTGGAGCTCCATGTTATTTCCAACGGCTGTTTAGCGGCTATAGCCGCAAGGACTTTTCCGCACTTCGTAGCACCCCTCTCACCAGGCTTATTATCCTCAGGCTTATTATTCTTTTGACTTCTTTTCCGTTTTTCACCCATGATAATCCTAAAACCCAAATATGAATGATATAGGAAATGAACAACTTAACAACGTACATGCAGAGTATTATCTAAAACCCTAAACCCTAATAGGAATGAAAATTTAAAACAACAGTTTGAGCTTCTAAAATCATAAACCCTAATAAGAGGAGTGAAGTAGATGATGCGGGATGATAAAGATAACAAAGAAGACGAAAAACAAACAGATGCATGAAAAAGAAAAAAGATGATCGTCTTAAAACCCTAATGACGAAACACAAAATTAAAGTGAACATACCTGATGATGATGATGATAAAGAGAACGAGCAGGATGATAAGGGAAGGCAACGGAATCAAGGCGTCGGAAATTGGGGCGGCCGGCAACGAGAATGTAGAAAGCGAGGAAGAGAGAAGAATTAACTCAGGATACCAACGGTTGAACTGGTGTTGTGTGTGTATGTGTTTGTAAATTAGATTTTTATTAAGACAGACTATTGACAATGAGTTCTAAAAAGAAAACCGTTGTTATATGTTAATAACAACGGGTCAATATAAGTCAACCATTGTCAAAACTTTATTACAACGGTTAAAATATACCCGTTGTAATATATTTTCACCAAATTTGCGCCAAAATGAAATATGTCAAAAAAATCAATGACAACGGGTAGGGGTAATACAACCGTTGTTGAAAGTAATAACAACGGGTACTGTAACTATAACCGTTGTTGAAAGTATTAACAACGGGTAATTTAAATATAACCGTTGTTATTGTTGAACCTTTTTTTAAAAAAAAATTACTGTAATTCCATTACAGTCCAAACCTGTAACAATATATACATCTTAATAATGTGAAGCACCATATCTTGCAACATTATTGATAATTTCAACACCAAAGACATCCAAATCTAATAATAAGATCAAGAACATAAGACAACACCAGCATGCATGCATACTGCATATCTAAGCTACAGGATTTACCATGCCATGCAAATTTGGGAATTTTTATTTAACAATGATCATTATTGATTTACCAATAAATTAAACCATCAAATTATTGGTCTCAAAATGACTCAAAATGTTGGTCGTCCATATCACTGTGTCCTGATGAACTATCTCAGGATCGGGGACGTTTCTTGGATGTCATAGTTTCTTCGTTAACCCAAATACCTTCACCATGGTCATCACGCATATAGATGCTTTCAGTGTCCTCATGATCAGTGTCAACATCGTCGAAATAAGATACAGTGGTAGAGTGATCCATTCCCTCAAAAACGACATCCTGATCATCATCACCATTATCGGATGGACTACTCCTTCTACTCCTTATAGACAGTACAACAGACCACTTCTTATCCATAGGATCGGTGACATAGAACACTTGTTTAGCTTGGGATGCCATTATGAAAGGATCATCCTTATTATTGCCAACCTTACCCCAGATTGACCAACGTAAATCCCATCTTATCCTTTCGGACACAATGGATGTTGTTATCAACCCAGTTACATCGAAACAAAGGCATGGTGAAATCAATGTAATCTAGTACTAATATTTCTTGAATAACACCATAATTTCCTAAATAGGCTTTTTATCTTTTGAAGTAGCAACGTGCATTGCCTCAAATTCAGAACTCACACCACTATTTTGCATTGTGCTCAACTCATCTTGCTCGCGGGTGTAAAAAGTATATCCATTAATGGCAAAACTGTTGTAAAAAGTGACCCTGGCATTTGGACCTAAACCAAGACGTAGTAACCTAGGAGAGATGTCATCATCAGTTTGATCCGTACACTCTAAGACAATATTCCTAAACCACTCTGCAAACGTCTTCGTATGCTCGTTCGCAATCCACTTCTCGGTCTTGTTTGGGTGATCGTATTTGAGCTCATCTTTATGTTGTTGAATATAAGGTTGCACCTCATCTTCGTTGTTTAGCACATACGTGTGTGCTAAATGCAACATTTCACGTGTCACAATTTTTTCAACCCGGCCCCTAATACCTTTTCCGGTCATCCAGTCACTATGACGATTCTTAGGAACGCCAATCAACTCCTCAGGGGAGAGATGAGCGTAACAATATGAAAGAGCTTCGTCTAAAATAGCGCGTTCAGCAATACAACCTTCCGGACGATACCGATTAGATGTATAGTCCTTGTAGACTTTCATCAATCTTTCGAAAGGATACTGGTATCTCAAGTACACGGGCCCAAGGTACAAAATCTCCCTAACCAAGTGAATGGTCAGATGAATCATGATAGTGAAGAAAGAGGGTGGAAAATACATTTCCAATTGACAAAGAGAGGTTACAACGAGGTCCTGCAATGAATCTGCGTCATTGGGATCGATGACTTTCTCGCATATGGACTGGAAGAAGAGACAGAATCTAGTTATAGCATATCTTACCTTTTCAGGTAAAATGGAACGAATAGCCACAGGTAGTAATTGTTGCATCAAAGTGTGACAATCATGTGACTTTAACCCGGTGAGTTTTAGGTCTCGCATCGACACTAGACTTTTGATGTTCGACAAATAACCATGTGGCACTTTAATTCCATTCAAGCATGCACAAAACTCTTTTTTCTCATTCCGTGAAAGGGTATAAGCTGCTGGCGGTAAAAATGTACGATTACCTCTCTTCTGTGGTGCCAACTCTAGTCTAATACCCATCATTTTCATATCTTCCCTAGCTGCGGCGTTATCCTTTGTTTTACCAGGAACATTCAGAAGGGTATTGATAATATTATCGAGGCAATGCCTGACTGACCTCCAGGTCAGGCCAATATGGAAGTTTATCAAAAAATATGGATCTTTTCTTATACCCACGAGTAGACAATTTAGAGCCGCTTTTCTTCCCATAATCTATCTCAATATGCTTTACTTTCTGATAAAATTCATGCCCACTCAAAGTTCTAGGAGGTTGACGAAGTTCTTGTCTTCCATTGAATGCTTTCTGCATCTTGCGATAACAATGGTCATGATACAAGAACCTCCTATTTCCCATATACACATACTTACGAGAAGACTTCAAGTATTCAGACTCGATATCCTCCCCACACAATGGACAAGCCTCTTTCCCATGAACTGTGTGCCCAGAAAGGTCGCCATAAGCCGGATAGTCAGTTATTGTACACAATAACATCGCTCTCAAATTGAAAGTTTCGTTCTTATATGCATCAAATACTTCTATCCCACTATCCCAAAACAATCGCAAATCATCTAGAAGAGGTTCCAAATATACATCTATATCATTTCCAGGTTGTTTAGGACCAGAAATTAACAACGACAACATCAAATACTTTCTTTTCATGCACACATATGGAGGTAAGTTATAAATAGCCAACACTACTGGCCAAGTATTATGTTGACTACTCATGTTTCCGTGTGGGTTCATTCCATCAGTGGACAACGCTAGACGTAACTTTCTAGGTTCATTGCCGAACTCGGGATACTTAGCGTCGAACGATTTCCATTGCATACCATCTGCCGGGTGTCTTAGCTTTCTATCATTTATTCGTCCTGTTTCATGCCAAGTTAACATTTTTGAATCATCGGGATTCACATAAATCCTTATGACTCTTGGTATCAATGGAAAATACCACAACACCTTAGCCGGGATCCCTTCCTTATCCTTATAACGCCACAACAAACATTTAGGGCAATTGGTTAAGTTTTGATATAATTTCTGATACAATATGCAATCATTTGGACATGCATGTATTTTCTCATATTTCATACCCACTCCTCTTATTAGTTTTTTCGCCTCATATGTCTTAACAGGTAGAACATTACCATCAGGAAGCAACTCCTTTATCAAGGCTAAAAAACTAGTGAAACACGTGTCACTCGCCCCATTTGCCCCCTTGATATTATACAACTTCACCACAGCCGACATTTTTGTGAACTTACAACCAGGATACAGAGGTGCTTCAGACTCACACAACTTCTCATACATGTTATTAAGGTCATCCCAATTACTAGTGTCATCACCTACATCTTTAAAAGCAATCGACTCATCATCATTCTCTTCATTATCTATAGACCCAACATTCAACTTCTCTACTTCCAACTCTTCCAACTCAAAAAACTCGGCAAAATCAGGATCATCAGTTAGCCTTTCGTGTACCTCAACATCATCTTCTTCAGAGTTATTCTCTTCCTCTAATGATTCCCCATGAAAATTCCAACGTGTATAGGATCGACTAAATCTCCACTTTTCTAGGTGTATTTTAACGTCCGGAAAAGCCATATAGCTAATATTACCACATCTTTCACAAGGACATGCAATACTAGAAGAACCTTTCAAATTGTTCGAAACGAATTCATAAAATTCAGCTAAACCATCCTTGTAGGTGCGGTCACTCATATTTGCATCAATCATCCAAGTTCGAGTCATTATTCTACATTCGTAATAATAGGCAACTAATTCAGAAAATACAATAATGGGCAAACAAATAAACGAAATTCAGGAAAGCAATTAAGCTAAATTATCAACAAATTAGATAATAACCCAAAAAATCCTATATCTATAAGCGTTGCTAAGAAACATATATATACCTGATTGATAAACACGATGAGGGAGAGAAGACGGTACGGTGACAACAGTGACGGAGATGAAGACAGAGAGACAATCAGGGAGGAATGGAGGATGATATAGTAGCAGTACGACGTATTAGCTTGTGTTTGTGTTTTGTAGCGTATAGCAGAATAAAGCAATTTGTTGTTCATTCTTAAGATTTTCATAACATTAATAACAACGGTTATTCAGTCTGAAACCGTTGTTAAAAAGTATTAAAAACGGGTTCTAATATAACCGTTGTGATTACTTTTCATAATTTTGCGCCAAATTATTAACAACGGTTAAAATTTATTACAGATTCAACCGTTGTTATTAATGTTTATATTAACAACGGTTTTTCAAGTATAACCCGTTGTTAAAACCAATAACAACGGTTAACAACACAGAACCGTTGTAATTAATTTTGGTAAAGTTCGCGGCATAAATTCTACAACGTGTTTTGATGATTTTCGTGAATAAGCGTTGTTAAAGGGCCGTTGTAGTTGCCTGTATTTGTAGTAGTGTATGGGGTGAATTCTATCAAGGTCGGTAAATGTATGATTGCTTGGTTTGGTTGGTAAACTTGTGATAAAACAATCATAAAGAAATAGCCTAGGGAAGTCACACATGCACATTATGTAAATGCTCAAGTTAAACATAGGAGTTGCTAATGTCGCTAATTGTTTAGGTTTAAAGACTACCACCTCTCGGCCTTATTGTCAACCCTAGAACGAGTCCTAACGAGCTATCGCTATTGCTAGGTCGTCTACTAAAACATGCTTAGTTTAATTCAATTTCGTGTCTCTCGACTTATAAAAGTGAATTAACAAATTTAATCAAGGATTATGGCCAATAATCAAATACTAACAAAACAATGCAAACATGTGATAGAAACTTTTAAGCGATATTATAACATCCCAATTCAACAATTACAAAAATTATTTATGCATGGCTTCCCTTATTCCCTAGACAAAGTAAACTACTCTTGCATAAGGTAAACTAAATGTGTGAATTATGATAAAGTAAACATGATAATTAGTAAATGGAAATGACAAAGGAATAACAAAGTTGTTAGGACCTATTTGTTGATGATGACATGCCCAATTTAATCGTTTTTCTAAGTGTACCATTTCAGGAATAATGCAACCACCTCAAACACGAATTAATCAATGTGAAAGTCAAGATTGGTGGATAATTTGCTATCCAAGATTTAGAGTCGTTTGTGTCAACTATTGTGAAGATGAAAGAGTAGAATACTTGCAATAGTAACAGTCAAGCCTACCGTTACACTCGCTGGTAACAGTAAACTTAACTATCACTTTTGGCTTGTTACACTTGAAGCAAGTCTTTCAATTTCGAGATTTCTTTTTTAATCAAAATGGCTTTTCATGCATCAGCTTTAAAAGAAGTTTTAAACTTGAAATATTGAAGGGTGGTCTTTGGAAAAGGATATGCTAATTTCCACTTCAAAAGTTTTCCTCAAATGTGCTAAAACTTGTCTTTGGCTTTTGTAAAACAATGTTTGCTTTTATCTCATTTCTTCTCAAGGATTGTCTTGTTGTTAATGTCTTTTCTCTTTGTTTCTGAAAAATCCAAAGCTCTTAAGGAAAATTACAAATCCTCTTTTCCTCTTTTTTCTTCTTAGAAGGTAGCTCTTTTGGTGCAAACATGAGAAGGTTAAAGTCTTTGTTTCTTATCAAAAGCTTTGACTCATAAACCCTAACTTGCTTCCTCTTATGTGCTTCCTCTATAAAAGAAACACTTCCCTTCATTTTGAAAAAAAGACTTTTACCTGAGAAATCAAAGTGTTTTGCAAAACCAGTTTTAAGAACTCTTGCAAAAAATTTCTAAGTCTTCAAGAGTCACAGTCACTACCATTGTTTCTTCATAGTATTGTACTCTCTCATCTAGAATCGTTTATACCAATAAGTTGTCCTTCTCAATTATTTTAAAGAATCAGTTTGAGAAAACTTGGTCTTGTAAACATTCTATTTAGAGTGTCGAGTTCCTAGACGGAGTAGTCTTAGAACTCGTGTCGCAACCGAAGTAGGTTGTTGGTCCTTTTATTGTAAGTGTCTTAAGGAGTCGGATTATATCACTTCACTTATTAATAAAAGAAGATTGGACGTAGGCCCTTAGAATGTTGGCCGAACCAATTCAAAAACCGTTGTGTTGATCTCTCTTCGCTTTTAATTACGCTGCAATTTACTTACTTGTTCTTCATTTACGGTTTTGCTAGCAACAGTCCTGAATACTATTACTTCTAGTCGGTAGCTCTTACTTCACTTGCTAAGACAATCAAGTAACAATCAGAACAACTGTCGCTCCCAAACTTCAACAATATCCTTAGGCTTTCGTGATACATATTTAATCATTCAATTTATTTGATGTATCCATTTGTTCTTCATATTGTTAATCAACTTACTTTAAAACAATAAAGACTAAGTTGGAATTTTAAAATAGTACCTAATTCACCCCCTCCCCCTCTTAGGTACTTAGAATCCTAAACTCTTCAATTGGTATCAGAGCCTTGTGTTCTTGATCGAGGCTAACCGGCTTAGAGTTTGATTCTTTGGATATGGGTTCCTCAAAAAACTCCAAGATCCCGGTCTTTACCAGTGAGAATTTTGGATGGTGGAAGCTCAAAATGGAGCACTATATCAAAAGTATTGATTATCAATGTTGGAAAATCATTGAGGACGGCCCTCTTGCTATTGAGGAAACCGACATTATTACGGGTTTTTACTAAGGTTAAGGCCGAGAAAGACTACAATGAAAATGATTTCAAATTGGCCGAGAAAAACTCGAAAGCGATGTCGATTATTCACACCTGTGTAGGTGAGGCGGAAGTGAGTCGGATTTCCGGATGTCCTACGGCTAAACTAATTTGGGATTCCCTTATTCTTGCTTATGAAGGGACGTCTCAAGTTAGAAAACATGGTATTGACCTTCTCATGCAACAATATGAGATGTTTCATATGTCAAATGATGAGTCCATAAATAACTTTTCATCTCATTTTTCGTATATTATCAATGAACTAAAAAGTCTAGGAAGAGATTTCGAGTCCGGGGATCATTCGAAAAATTCTTCGTAGTCTTACCACTAAATGGCAACCTAAGGTAACCGTCATAGAGGAGGCCAAGGATTTATCCACTCTATCTCTTCATGAACTAATGCGATTACTAATGGCTCACGAGTTTAATCTCGACAAGCATTCTAGTAAATCTTCAAAGGGAAAGAGTCTTGCTCTAACATCCTCTTTAATTGATGATGAGGATGAAGAGAAATATGAGTTTGCTTTGTTCTCTAGGAACTTAGTAGGAATGGTAAATGGCCAAGGACATAAAAGGTTCAGCAACAATTACACGAAAAAACACTTTCCTAACAAAAGACTTACTACCACCATTGGATGCTTTAAGTGTGGTGACAAATCACATCAAATTAAAGAATGTTCAAAGTGGGATGAGATTAAGTCTAAAGATAAGTGAGATAAGACTAAAAAGGAATACATGCACAAGGTCATGTCCGCCATTTGGGGAATGTCCGACTCCGAGGACGATGAACCAACGAGGAGAAACTAGAGGCAAAAATGTGTCTTACGCATCATCTCAAGGACAAAATCTCCAAACCCTCTAAAATTGAATATCTTAGATGTCTTATGGCTCATCTCGATGATTCCGACTCGGATTCCGACAATGAGGTAAAACATCTAAAAGCCAAGGTTAGGTCTTACTCCAAAGAAAAAGTATGTAAGCTTCTTGACAAACTCTTTGATAAATGTCGTTCACAAAGTGAAAAGTTATATGTCATGCAAGATGAGATAGAAGAAATTTCTCAAGAAAACTTTAACCTTAAAAATGAACTGAAAGCAACAGACAGTGTCACTGCTACCTCTTAGGCATATGATGAGGTAAAAAGACTAAACAAGTTGAACAAAGAATTGTCCAAGGAATTAGAGTGTCGTAGGTCGACTCCCAATGATGTTTCTAATCTTGAGAATGTTAACACTACTCTAGTTATGCAAATGTCCATGATAACCAAGGAACGTAATGAGCTTCTAAAAGAAAAATCCATGTTTAAAGGTGTAATTGATGACCTAGTTGACGAAGTAGAAGAACTTAAAGTAACAGTGTCTCAGACTGTTACCTCTGACAGTACCAAAGAAACATCAAATGAACTAGTCACTAACCTATCAAAGGAGAATGAGTGTCTTAAGGTCAACATAGATGCCTACAAAAGGGAGATTAGAATGCTTCACAAAAAGTTTGTTAAATTTCAACATGAATCTCCCGAATTTAGTTCTTCTAGATCCAAGATTGTTCACCGAGATAGATGAATCTCGAGTCTTAAGCTTAATGTTCAACAAAAATCTGAAACTTTCATGGAGCTAAAATCTGAATATGTCATAATGAAGAAAGAGCTTGAAAACTCTAAAGAGAAGAACAAGTATCTCACCTTTAAAGTCGAGGAACTAAACAAGGAGCTTGTTGAGGCTAAGAATGTTTCGAAAAATCGGGAAGGAAGTCAAAACGTCTTTAACTTTCTCACAAATCAATCCAAAAAATGCGATAGGGTTGCCGGTCTCGGTTTTAAATGGAATAATCAGTCAGAATATTACATCCAAAAGCCGGATCCAACCAAAACCGATTTTTGAAGAAGAAAATATGTCGGTCTTCCCGAGTACATCATTTGCAACTATTGTGGTAAAACCGGTCATGTCTTTAATGCTTGCAAGAAGAGCATAATGACATTATCAAGAACATCAAAGTTGTAAAACAAATATGGATTAGAAAAGATATGTTGAGAAATGTAAAGGATAAGAAGAGACCGAAATTTATTTGGGTTCCTAAGCTCAAAGTCTAATCTTGTGTAGGGCTTGGTGAGAGGCGGCCGCAATTGGTACTTGGGTAGTGGATGTTCTCGTCACATGACGGGATATAGAAGCCAATGTTGGAGCTTGTGTCCTCCACAAATTAGTGTGATAACATTTATAAATCTCTTAAAGGTTCACAAGGGTATACTTCGTATTTAATCAGTTGATTAACGATTACCTAATAACGGTTGGCTTGCTAGAAAGTTTGACGTTATTATCATACAGATGGCGGTGATCAACTGGTCCCTAAAGGTCACACCTATAGGATGTGTTTGAGAGATGTGGTTATGGAAATATAATCACAATGATGCCTTATATGACTAAACAGTTAGTCAATGTGTTGATGAGACAATTATTTAATGAAGATTAAATAATATTAGTTGAGACGAATTAACTGTCAATTCGTAAAATTGAATATAATAAGTTATATTTAATTAAATGTATATAATGTTAGCTTAGACGAATTAATATGTTAATTCGTACTTAAATCTAATCGGTTATATTTAATCAACAAGTTGAATGTGTCATAGTAGTAATAGTAAGGGTACTCAAACCAAGAGGTTATGGGTTCGATCCTCACTAGAAACACATTTTATACATTTTTGAAATAACCGAAAATAAGGAAATTATACTCCTTATTTATTTCGGATATGGGCCAAAAATTTGGAAAGAAAATATCTACCCTATTACACCTTATACTCGGTTCTATAAGGAAAAGGAAAGATCATTATTTTCTAACCTAATTTTTAACCTAGCTTTGCTCATAATTCTGATTTTGTGCTAGCCTCCTCTCGTCAAAGTAAAAACACAATACCTAAAATTAATCAGTTAATTTTGGATCGATTCTAGCAAAATCAAATGGCATATCTCATATCGTCTTGGGTGCAACTGATAGGCGAATATCTACTTTGATATTGTTCTTAGGCCGTATTTGCTAGGAGCGAAGATTATTTCTTAATCCTTTATGCTTTTGTTTCGCAATTTAGTTTTATGACTCGTAATCATCACTTTATTGTTCGTTATAATCCTTGAATTTAAAGGGATGCATACAGATAAATCCCACAAGTGGTATCAGAGCCAAGGCCACGAATTTTAATTTTGATGATTTTCATAAAATTGTTTGTAAACAATAATTAGGGTTTGCGAAAAAAAAAGGTAATCGGCTGGATTTTTTTTTTTGAGCCGTGGAATTTTTTTTTTTTTTTTCGTTTCCGTTACTGTTCACGGATGAACAGCACTTAAAAAAAAAATTATGTTTTTTCCTTTCGGTTTCTCCTGAAAAACCGATTAAAGTTTTTTACGGCTGTTTTTGTTTATGCCGATTTGAAAAGCATCCGAGAAAAGAAAATTTTTTTTCATTCGTTCACGTGGTTCTTGTTCCACGGTGGCGAGAATAAAAAAAAAAAAATTTGTTTTGTTATGGTTTTTCTGAGAAAAAACCGCAAGAAGAAAGAAATAAAAACGGGTGTTTTTGTTGTTTTGTCTATCCGACCAAGAGAAAAGTAAAAAAAAAAAAAAATTTTTGGTTTATTCTTGTTCACGTCTTTGATGATTTAAAAAAAAAAATTGTTTTTTTTTTCGGTTTTAGCTGTAAAATCGAGAAAAGTTTTCTTTGGGTTGTTTCGGTTTTTACCGAAATAAATTTTAAAGAAAATTTTTTTGGGTTTGTTGTGGCCAATTAATTATTGTGAAGCGGTTCATAATTCATGGATACCTAATCATTTTAAAGCAGTTTAAAATTTTGACGGATTAAATTCATATTACAAGTTTAATATGAATTAAGATGGAAATTAATGTGATTAATTGAGGAATTGTCACTTAATTTGATAATTTAAATGGGTGGTTTGGATAAAATTAATCTACATAATTAAAGAATTATGTCTTGCATGTTTAATTTTTTTTAGTTGATGCATTTTATTTAGTTGAATGAATCGTTTGAATGGTTTAATTTACGTATTTTTGCAATCGGTTGTAATTTGTAATACTTAGTGTGGCCTTAGTCAAATTATGTTTTCGTAATGAAGGAAACATAATTTTTATGTAATTATGAGATCTCGAATCTCCTTTCTTTTTTTTATTTCTTTAGTTTTGGGTTTTTGAAATTAGAATGTAATAAATAGGTTTATTATGTAATTTTATTTATTGTAATTTCAAAGAAGACTAAAGATGGAGGTTGGAGCTCACTCCCGCTACATGGATCAAGATGGAACATCAAGACAAGCTTCTCGGGTCCAAGGATGGATTCCAAACTTGTATTTATGTTCATTTTGATAGGATAGGCCACACTAGGACTCTATTATTGTTTTTACATTTTACTATTCTTATTGTTTTTCATTCACATGCTAGTTAATGCATCATATTCCGCCTAAACCAAACCACTTACTACTAAAATGCATGAAAATTGACTCATATAGATTGTATGTTAGTTTTCATGGACATACAGATGTCTCATACTTATTAAGCCATCACCTTAGTTTATTCATTCACGCATGCTAGATATTAGTTCACTTAAAATGAATTAAAATAAAGTTGATGGGATCTTCCTCTAAAACGGAAATTGAGATTAGTCTTTATAAGGGCAAACAACTATGAATCCCTTCTTCGTCGGTAGGCATAATATGACCCATTCTACGTTAGGTAAGTAGTTTGTGTTGACTTAGTTTATCTCAACATTATAGTCCGAAGAGTTTCTCGTGATTATAATGGACTAAAGATAGAATTTACCGAAATTTATCGACCAAGAATTCTAAAGGTAGAATTAGCCAAGAGGCAGGCTTATCAATTTACAGAAATTGAGTCTTGGGATCATTTATATAATTCTTGAGGAAGGTCAATTGTATAAATGCATGAGTCTTCGCGTTATAACAGTATTGCATTTGACTTAAAAATCAAATCGATGCATAGGCTTATTATTCAATTTTCTTTTCGCAATGTAGAACACGTTAATTTTACTGTTACAACAAATGGCTGGAAATAACGAAATCCCAATGCCAAGTGCCACACTTGATCGTGCGTCCTGGCTGAAAGTTTTTATGGACAACATGAATCGGTTCACACGTCCGAAAAATAACGGGTCCAACTTTGCGGATCGGGAGGCGGCACTACGGAATGCTTTGCCATTCGACGGTAAGCTCAGGTACTTAACTGAGCCAATACCGGTAAACCCAGGCCCCAATGCAGGAGTCAACGAGTCACTCGCTTCGTTATGGAAGCGGGTGCGATAAAGAACGTACTCATCTTTGCAATGGAAACCAATTTGCAGAGACGCTTCATTGCCCAAGGTGCAAACAATATTTTCACCACGCTCACTAACGAGTTCTTAAAAGCACCGAGAATCGTTACATATGAGCATACTTGTCGCTTCTTTGATGCGAAACTCCAAAAGGGTCAACCGGTTAGCCCACACATTCTTAACATGATTGAGAATGTCGAGAAATTGGAGGCACTTAATTGAAAAATCAGTGAGAGCATTGTCATTGACCGAATGCTTCATTCTCTTCATGATGGTTTTGCCCTTTTCAGGGCGAACTACTACATGAATGACTTGAAAAAGAGTCCTCATGAGCTACACTCCCTTCTTGTACAGACCGAGAAGGATATGAAATTGAGTGGGAGCATGAAGCAGGATGTTCTCATGATTTCCAATAAAAGTAAAGGTAAGGGCAAGGCTCATGGCGACCTAGCTGTAGGTAAGCCAAAGTTCAATAAGCCAGAAAACGGTAAGAGTGGGCCTGGTGAGACTAGTGGCTCACAGGGCAAGACAAAGAGCAAGGACGGTGACATTGAGTGCCACCATTGTCACAAGACTGGACATTGGAGGAGGAACTGTCCCGTGTACCGTGAGGACATAAAAGCAGGCCGCGTCGTTCCTGTTGGTATGTCATCTTATATTCATATGATTGAGATAAACCATGCAAGTTTCGGAACTTGGGTACTTGATACTGGTTGTGGTTCTCATCTGTGTAATTATTTGCAGGACCTAAAGAACATCATACCTCTCGAAAAAGGTGATGTGGACCTGCGAGTCGGGAATGGAGCACGAGTTGCTGCAGTCTCGAAGGAAACATACGTAATCCAACTCCCTAGTGGTTTTGAGTTATTTTTATAACTGTTACTATGTACCCAGTTTATCTAAGAACATTATTTCAGTTTCCGTACTTGCTAAAGACGGTTTTGCATTTTCAATAAAGGATAATAGCTGTATTTTCTTTTTATGAAATGATTTTTGGCAAAGCAGTTTCCATGAATGGAATTTACATCTTAGATCAAACCACAGAAGAATTACACATGAATAATAAGAAATTAAAGGTTGGTGACAAAGATCAAACCTATCTATGACATTGTCGAATGGGACACATAAATGAGAAACGCGTAAAGAAACTCGTCGATAATGGGACTATTCCCGCATTCGAATTTTCTACATATGGCACGTGTGAATCATGTCTCATTGGCAATATGACTCGAATTTCTTTCAAAGGTGTTGGAATGCGCGCTAGTGACCTATTAGGACTCATACATACTGATGTTTGTGGACCTATGTCAATTACCGCTAGAGATGGCTATAGATATTTTATCACTTTCACGGACGATTTGAGTAAATACAGATATGTCTACTTAATGAAGCATAAAAGTGAGTCCTTTGAGAAATTCAAGGAATACCAGAACAGGGTTCAGAACCAACTGGGTAGAAAGGTTAAAACACTCCGTTCAGATCGGGGTGGCGAATATCTTTCAAATGAGTTTGATCAACACCTTAAAGACTGTGGAGTCGTACTACAGTTAACTCCACCTGGAACACCTCAATTAAATGGTGTGTCCGAATGGAGAAATCGAACTCATCTTGGATATGGTTCGATCCATGATGAGTCACACGGTAGTGCCTGATTCATTATGGGGTTATGCTCTTTTGTCAGCTGCTCTTATACTTAACCGAAATCCGACTAAAGCTGTCGACAAGACTCCATATGAAATGTGGAGGGGAACGGTCCCTAACTTGTCCTTTATTCGGGTTTGGGGCTGCGAGGCTTATGTCAAGTGGAGACACGAGGATAAGCTCGGCCCGCGATCGGTCAAGACATACTTTATAGGTTATCCAAAAGGGACATTTGGTCATTACTTCTATTCACCTACCGAACATCGAGTTTTTGTTGCGGCCAGTGTGACGTTCTTAGAGAAAGAATTTCTCGAGAACAAGACGAGTAATAGAACCTTCGAGCTGCCGGAGATTCCAGAACCAACAACCGAGGAACAGATGGAGGAAGTGGTTCCTCCAACTAATGATATGGTTAGTATTCCTGAGGAACCTAAGAGGTCGGGTAGAGTCTCTAATCCTCCGGACAGATACATTTGTATGGTCGAGGAGAATGACGTTTTACTCCTGGAGAGTAATAAACCCGCTACCTATAAAGGTGCCATGACCTGTTCCGACTCAAAGCTATGGCTCGAAGCCATGAAATCCGAGATGGACTCCATGTATGAGAATAACGTATGGAATCTAGTTGATTTACCTAATAAGGTAAAACCTCTACAGTGCAAATGGCTTTACAAAATAAAGCGTTCTGTAGACGCGCAACCAGATACCTACAAGGCACGACTAGTGGCAAAAGGTTTCACTCAAGTGCACGGATTGCATTATGATGAGATTTTTGCACCTGTAGTCATGCTACGTTCCATTCGGACAATCTTAGCGATTGCCGCCTTTCATGACTATGAAATTTGGCAAATGGATGTAAAAACCGCCTTCTTAAACGGTTATTTGGAGGAAGAGTTGTACATGGTGCAACTCGAAGGTTTCATAGATCCTAAACATCCTAAGAAAGTATGCAAGCTTAAGCGTTCCATTTATGGACTTAAGCAAGCTTCTCGGAGTTGGAATCATCGTTTCGACCAGGTGATAAAAGAGTATGGTTTTACTCGATCGGTCGAGGAACCATGCTTATATACCAAGTCGAGTGGGAGTAAGATTGTATTCTTGATATTGTATGTCGATGACATACTCTTGATTGGGAATGACATTCCTCTCCTATCTTCGGTTAAAGGATGGTTGAAGAACCATTTCCAGATGAAAGATCTAGGTGAGGCACAACGCATTTTGGGAATCCGTATCTACCGAAATAGATCACGACGGACGTTATCACTTAGTCGAGAGTCTTATTTGGATAAGGTTCTTGAAAGATTCAGCATGACCAACTCCAAGAAGGGGAACCTTCCAATGACGTCTGGGATGCGTTGAGCAAGTCTCGTCACCCTCGACGCCCTTTGAAGGGATTGAGCGCATGAGTCGTGTTCCTTATGCATCCGCAATAGGATCAATCATGTATGCCATGATATGCACACGTCCAGGCGTGGCATATGCATTGAGTATGACGAGTCGGTACCAAAAGAATCCAGGTGAAACACATTGGATAGTTGTTAAAAATATCCTCAAGTACCTACGGAGGAGTAAGGATAGGGTATTGACTTATGGAGGAGATACTAAGCTATGCGCAAACGGTTCGTGAGATGCTAGCTTCCAAACGGATCGAGATGATTAGAAATCTCGGTCTAGATTCGTTCTTACTCTTAATGGTGTGCGGTCAGTGGAATAGTTCCAAACAGGAAGTTGTAGCAGATTCTACTACCGAGCCATTGAAATATGATAAGCATGGAGGGCACGTTATTTCCATGAGAATTAAACGTGTACCGGAGTTATAGTAGTTGATTATGAATTCGATACGTTATCTTTTTCATAAACTATTTATAACTTTATCGTTTTTATAATATTTTGTTTTTCATGTGGATTGTATCGACAACATTGAACGCCACAAAGTGAACTGAATTACATTATATTTGTTTTGGTCCGTAATCGCCAATGTGAGTTGATAACTCCGGCTATTATATTGTGCAATCGATTGATGGTGGGTTCAACGAGCCATAAGTCAAACGGTTGGTGATCGATCACGATGCGAGATTATAACGATACCTCGTAGGACAACTTTTTGTGACAACGTAATGGAGTCCTAAATGTTTAATAACATTCGGTGTCAGGTCGTGGATAGGACATCCATTGTGTTCCTAGAGTCGATTCTTTTGACTATCGACTGTCTCTTGAGATTAAGGCAGTTTTTGGGTGACTTTGGTTTCTTTCTCACGGTCTGCCGAATCGGAGGCTAAGTAGATTTTTTCGGGTCATTTCATACTTTGTGCTTACATCTTCGTGGATTCGAGTTGAGGAAAATATCCAACCCTTATCAGATATAGTTATTTCTCAGGGCCACTCGAGGAGTTGTAACTGAAATGCATGGCCATGCTCGAATGTTGATTCGTTTATCAGTTAAGTTACTCTCTAGTCGGGGAAACCACTCTTGATACAGATCGCTTGTAAAATACGACCTTTGTGAATCCGGATTTGCTAATTGTTTTACATTGAGTGGGAGAAATTTTAGGATATGAGAATCGGTTATCGCACATACACTTGTGAGGACAAGTGGGAGTTTTTTGGAGCTTGTGTCCTCCACAAATTAGTGTGATAACATTTATAAATCTCTTAAAGGTTCACAAGGGTATACTTCGTATTTAATCAGTTGATTAACGATTACCTAATAACGGTTGGCTTGCTAGAAAGTTTGACGTTATTATCATACAGATGACGGTGATCAACTGGTCCCTAAAGGTCACACCTATAGGATGTGTTTGAGAGATGTGGTTATGGAAATATAATCACATTGATGCCTTATATGACTAAACAGTTAGTCAATGTGTTGATGAGACAATTATTTAATGAAGATTAAATAATATTAGTTGAGACAATTAGTCATGTCAATTCGTAAAATTGAATATAATAAGTTATATTTAATTAAATGTATATAATGTTAGCTTGGACGAATTAATATGTTAATTCGTACTTAAATCTAATCGGTTATATTTAATCAACAAGTTGAATGTGTCATAGTGGTAATAGTAAGGGTACTCAAACCAAGAGGTTATGGGTTCGATCCTCACTAGAAACACATTTTATACATTTTTGGAATAACCGAAAATAAGGAAATTATACTCCTTATTTATTTCGGATATGGGCCGAAAATTTGGAAAGACAATATCTACCCTATTACACCTTATACTCGGTTCTATAAGGAAAAGGAGAGATCATTATTTTCTAACCTAATTTTTAACCTAGCTTTGCTCATAATTCTGATTTTGTGCTAGCCTCCTCTCATCAAAGTAAAAACACAATACCTAAAATTAATCAGTTAATTTTGGATCGATTCTAGCAAAATCAAAGGGCATATCTCATATCGTCTTGGGTGCAACTGATAGGCGAATATCTACTTTGATATTGTTCTTAGGCCGTATTTGCTAGGACCGAAGGTTATTTCTTAATCCTTTATGCTTTTGTTTTGCAATTTAGTTTTATGACTCGTAATCATCACTTTATTGTTCGTTATAATCCTTGAATTTAAAGGGATGCATACATATAAATCTCACAGCCAATTCCTCTCACTAGAAGCTTATGATGGTGGCATGGTAACATTTGGCGATGACAAAAAAGGTAAAATAATAGGCATGGGGAAGGTTGGTAAGTCATCGTTACTTTGTGTCGACAATGTGCGGCTTGTAAAAGGTTTGAAACATAATCTCCTTAACATTTCTCAACTATGTGATAAAGGTAATATTGTGGAATTTAGTGCTAATTTGTATTGAATAATTGATGCACAACTCATGAAATTATTCTCGAAGGAAGACGTGTTAAAGACGTGTACTTAACCGACTTAACACGTTATTCGGTCATACCATGTCATGCATGAGTGTAATGAAAAATGATCCATGGTTGTGGCACAAAAGGTTTGGACATATTAGTGCTAAAACCCTTAATACTCTTAGGAGACTTGACTTGGTTGAAGACTTTCCTAACATGAAATTTGACTTTAATAAAGTATGTGATGAATATGCAAGATGTAAACATGTTAGAATCTCCTTTAAACCCAAAAGAATCGTTAGTACTCTTCGTCCATTACAACTCTTGCATATCGACCTATGTGGACCAATGAGAACTAGAAGTAGAGGTGGTAGTCGTTATGCGTGTGTCATTGTTGATGATTATTCTAGGTTTGTTTGGGCACTTGTCTTAAACTCTAAGGATGAGGCATTTGATGAGTTTTTAACTTGGTTGAAAAAGATTCAAAATAAATTTGATTTCAAACTTATTTCCATAAGAACATATCATGGAACCAAATTTAAAAACTCATCATTTAGTGCTTATTATAATGATAATGGTGTAGATCATAATTTTTTCACTCCTAGAACTCCACAACAAAATGGAGTAGTTGAACGAATGAATAGGACCCTTGAAAGTATGGCTTGAACCATGTTGTTGTGTAGTAAATTGCCTAAAAACTTTTGGGCCGAAGCGGTAAACACCGCTTGCTACATTCATAATCGAGTCATGATAAGGAGCATAATCAATAAAACACCCTATGAAATACTACGTGGAAGAGAGCCCAATATTTCATATTTTAGATGCTTTGGGAGCAAATGTTGTGTTCACAATAATGGTAAAGATAACTTGGGAAAATTCGATCCACGTAGTGATGAAGCGGTTTTTATTGGTTATTCCGATCATAGCAAGGCCTAGATAGGTATTGGTATGATAGATTGTCTAAATTGCTCATTGAAAATGGTTTTAGAAGAGGTTCCGTAGATAAAACATTGTTTTTGAAGCAACAGTCGAACGAACCATTAGTTGTCCAAGTATATGTTGAAAACATTATATATATTTGGAGCAACAAATGAGGTACTCTATGCTTACTTTTCGGAACTAATGAAATCGGAGTTCGAAATGAGTATGATGGGTGAGCTAGGATTTTTCCTTGGGTTCCAAATCAAGCAATCTAAAGATGGAATCATGATCCATCAACAAAAATACATTAAAGAGATGTTTAAGAAATTTGGGATGACTAATGGCAACTCATTCCCCTACCTATAGTATCTAAGTCTAAATTGGACAAAGATGAGAAAGGTAAGAGCATTAGTGAAAAAGTGTATCGAGGTATGATTGGATCACTTCTCTATTAATCGCAAGTCAACTCGACATTCTTTTTAGTGTTTGTTTATGTGCTAGATTACTGTAACACCTTAATTATCCGGCCAAGATAATTGAAACATTACCATCTTGGTTTTTCGAGGTAGTATTTCCGAGGTAGTGTTTCTAATTCACTTTTGAAGAGCATGTGCTCATGTGTGCGTCTAGTTCTTGTACTCGTTTCTTCGACTATCACTAAAGCATGGGATTCTCGGTTCAGCAATGTATCAAGCATAATACAGAAAATGAAAGCAAAAAACGGTACGAAAGAGAACCACGTGGGATTCTCGGTTCAGCGGAATTACTTTTTTCACATACGAACTTTACACTTTCACATACATTTTATCATTAACTTTCCATCTAATACCCTTTTAGGTTAATCTAATTTACTCAACTCATCACCCCCCTTTCAATATTTACAAAAAATATGCACCACCCTCCCACCACCGTTTCCTCACCATCTGCCACCCCATCCCCTAACAGTGCTTCTGAAATACGTTACTGTTTCGAAAGTTAGTGTCACAATTCAACTTCATGGTATCACTGTTATGTTGGTCGGCCATTGAAATCTTCATGAAAACATAAATCTTGAATTTTTTTTAGGGTTTTTTGTCAAACACAACTTTTAAAATCTTTTTTTCAAAACATCACCTTTTAAAAAAAAGTTTATAAAACACAACCTGTAATAATTTTTTTTTTTGTAAAACACGATATTTTGGCCGGAGTTTAACCATTTGCAATAGGATGACTTTAAGTCGATATTTGAGGTAGCAAACGAGGTCGATTTGAGGTGTTCTTAGATTCTTTGGAAAGGTGGGAGTACAAGCTTTTCAGGGGTTACCAATACGATGGTGATAGGTGGTCTTATGTGGGGTCTATTGGTTTGTAAAGTAAGGTTGGTCAAAGAGTGAATTAGAGGTAAAAACAAATCAGAAAAACACCAATTCACTCCTTGACCACCCTTACTTTACACACCAATAGACCCCACATAAGGCCACCTATCACCGCCGTATTGATAACGCCTGGAAAGTTTGTACTCCCACCTTTCCAACGAGTCTAAAAACACCTCAAACCGATCTCGTTTGCTATCTCAAACATCGACTGAAAGTCACCCCATTGCAAGTGTTCAAACTCTAGCCAAAATGTCGTGTTTAACAAAAAAAATTTATTAAAGGTTGTGTTTCACAAACTTTTTTTTTTAAAGGTGGTGTTTGGAAAAAAAAAGTTTTTTAAAGGTTGTGTTTGACAAAACCCCCCTTTTTTTTTACGCTTGTGCACATAAATGCACATAAAGCAACAATATACTATGTGACCTTTGTCGACCAATTATCCCCCACCCCAATTAACCCTCTATTAAACCCTAATTATATAAAGAATCCGACCTAATTGTAAAATTCTAATTAATTTGATATAAAAAGAAAATCATCATATATCATATCATATATTTCTTTAATGCAATAGCCACTCATGCTGACATGGCATCTCACATTTTAATCTTAGTCTGATGTGTCAACATATTAGAGTAACTACAAAATAATCTTCTAATTTTGATTTATCGAAAATGGAAAACATAAAAAAAAGGCATAATATGCTATATAAAATATGAATATATGGAATATTCCATTTCCATCTCTCGTATTATTTTTTAATACTAAAAATCTAAAATTACGGAGATTCTTTCCAAACAAAACTACTCCTGGATTTCTTATTGCTTTTTTACAATAAAATGCTAAAATCATGGAGATATAAGAGCAAGTCCAATGGTGTAGCTTAGGGACTTAAGAAATTGCAAGCTAGTTGCTACACCATTGGAGATGGCCATGTAAAATGGCTTGCCTTAAGCAACTAGCTTCATTAAGCTAGTTGCTTAAATTGCCCCACTATGCAAAACAATCAATAGGAAAATTAGTTCCATAAATTAGATTTGATTTATTTTTGATTTATTGGAATTTGTGATTCATGTCAAGCTAGTAAAAGGTAGCTAAACCATTGAAGAGTTTAGTAGCTTAAAATGGTTGTAGGTTAGGATATGACGTGGATTTGTCAAGCTAGAAGATATCCGCTTACCATTGGACTTGCTCTAAGCGAGATTTTCATTTTTATATTATAAATTATTAAGTTTACTAACACAAATTCTTAAGAGAGATAATCACTCTCATAATATGAAATTATAATTTAATTTTATTTTTATCCTTTTATTTTTAATTAGTTTCTATGGGATATGGCAACACAATTTTCTTTTTCATTTCCATATCCGTATAAAAATTTGCCCTATAATAATAAGCAGAATCCATTTTTGAAATAATGCTCAAAAATAAAATATTTGTCGTTTTGGGTCGGTTTTGAAAATATTTGTTAAAATGGTGTCCACGTAGGCTCGGGATTTCTGGGCCTAAAACACGCCACTACCAATGGCGTGTTTATAATGAGTAGGGAAAGAAACTTCATCAAAAAATGGACTAAAACAAACACGCCATTGGAAATGGCGGGTTTCGGAGCGGAAACACGCCACTCCCTATGGCGTGTCTTTAATTTTTTTTTTTTTTTTTTTTTTTTTTTTTTTTTTTAAAGCTCTGTCAGTTGTAGAAAAAATTTATTGTAAAGACACGTCACTGCTAATGGCGTGTTTCTTTCACAAACACGCCATTGGTAGTGGCGTGTTTTAGGCCCAGAAATCCCGAGCCTACGTGGACACCATTTTGACAAATATTTTCAAAACCGACTCAAAACGACAAATATTTTATTTTTGAGTATTTTTTTAAAAATGGACTCTAATAAGCAAGATTTCCGCCCTAAAATACCGCTCAATTAGTTCTTAATAAATCGCCTATAAAAAACAATAAAATTCCTATGTCACGTACAACTCCAATCATGTTTGTCGTTCACAATTAACAAAAGAAAAGAAAAAACAAACTAAACTCTTAATATGGAGTCTTTGATATAATATTAATTGACTAAGTCTGGATCATGCTAGCGGGTATAACATCTAATAGCCCATATCATAGTTAATAATTTAAACTTACTTAAAAATTATTGTATCTTAATTATAAGGGTGTTGATTTACGCAGTACAAATTTTACTCATCGTAGTACACTTTGACCATCTTACCCTTGTCATTTTTCCCTCCCATCTCACACATGTACTACGTCAAGAAGAAAACGAGAAAAAAAAAAAAAAGCAAACTGTCAACAACACCACTATCACCGTTGACAACTATTTACCACCACCGTTGACCACCCTCCACCACCGCATATTCCCATTGCACGATCACCCTTCCCGTACCTACCGCCGGCGACCACAAGGCTGCATCCCGACGCAACTTTCCCCTGAAGCAAACATTATTCTTTTCTCGCTGCTTTACATCTACACCGCCCTCCGCCTGCGCCACCGCCCTTCGCACGGGCTACCACCCTCCGCTGCGCCACCACCCTTGCCTACATCACCCATCCCTAGTCGTACTCCACCCACGCCTATCCCACCACCACCAAACAACCCAGTGAACATAATTTGTAATCAAGACGAACCCTAATTTTTTTAAAAAAAAGTCCAACAAAATGATAGAAACGAAATATAATCTATCCATAATCATGCAATTAACAATTATAAACTAGCTGTACACCCAAATTAACATTTCTAATCGAAGAAATTGGTTGAAATCGAGAGGTTTTTGCCTTTTTGGGTTAACAATGGAGAGATTATGTTGATTTTTAGTTAGGGGTATACAAATGGAAAAAAACGTGTAAAAAGTACTACATTAAGTAAAATGTGTACTGCGAAAATAAATTCCGAATTATAATTAGCTACATTGATTTAAAATTTTAAAAACAGACCCGTGAATTTCACAGGTTTAAAACTAGTAAATATAGATTTATTTTATACCCGATATGACTTCTGAGAATTGAGATGCATATGCGATGAATTTAGTATGAATTAAATTAATTTTACAGGATAAGGAATTAAGAGCACTTTTTTTTAGTGTAAGCGAGAGAATTGGGTTTTGATTTGGAGTATTGAGAACCAAAATGACGAGGGTAAAAGCATAAATATTGTATATGAAAAAGTAATTCTCGTATGTGAAAAAGTACCGCCCAAATTTAAACTTCATTGCAAAAGGGACTTTTTAATGCTACATCTCACAGCATAATACAGAAAATGAAAAAAACAAAGGTCCGAATTTCTGACTTCTGATATGCTAAACCTGCATCTAAATACAAACAGTTTCACTACTTTGTTCTGAGGATTGATACAGGAGACTATGAAAAAAGACAATTTCCCATTCAAAAACAACATAGACGACATCAGTATCTTGATCCCGCGAACCACAAGCTAAAAGTGATTGCTATAGCACGATGAGAAACTAATAGGCCTGCATGGAGTATAAGATCGGTAAGTAAATGCACATGAACCAAAAATCTAAAATCGTGAATATAAAGGCATTTCCTTTTCTGCAAACATGTGAGGAAATGTGAACATATAAGGCAACATTTGTCCATATAATCCAGAACTCAGACCAACTAACCCGAGATTTAGGCAAACAAAAGAACACTACTGCTCGAGTATGTAATTACTATCAAGGCTGCCTAACCCGATATGAATACATAACTCTGATTTGCCCACTATCATCATAGCATGAGCTCGAACCTATTCACGATTTGTTGAAAGTTTCACATATCCGCTAACCCAGACTACAGCTGTCAGATGGCATATTTTTAACTGTAATCATAGCATGCACTCGAACCTATTCACGATTTGCTGAAAGTTTCACATAGATAACCCAGACTACAGCTGTCAGCTGATATTTACTCCAATTTTTAGAGGTACTCCTTACTATAAGCAAGAAAATTAACATGACAGATATACTCCATACATGATTCTTAGGCACGGCTTGGACAACTAAATGTCGCCAAAACATCCCCCAGCATCCCTAAAGAAGAATAAATACATAGCCATCTGAGATCTGACTTCTGAAAATATTGATGCTAGTAAGAACCCTGCCAAGAAATGGCCATTTTTCAATCTTGCCTTTAATTCTGCTATGAAACGTGAAAAATTAAAAACCCAAGGGTTCTTGAGCTGTCACTGGACAATGTATAAAAAGGGAAAACTATTTCGCATGAGAGATTGCTTAGCATCACTTAGTTGTAGTGCAACTCATGTGCAGACAGACAATAATAACTCCTCAGAACATCTAAAATCACAAGTGTTTGTCTTCAAGCAAACGACTTCATATTCTTCAGAGATGCAATCCTACCCGAACTTTTTGACATCAAAAATACCTGGATGGCAAGCTTAGGTTCCTTTAACTTCGTCAAGAACACAATGAAACATAGGCTATAAGTTATAGTATTATGCAACAAATTAAAGTCACCTATTAAAGGAAAGGACCAATTGATTTGCCGGTTTGTCTTATGTCGACCCGAACAGTGTGTAGTAGTCACTAGCACTTGAATTTTATTTTTACCCTATTTTAGAGGTTGAATTCACATGGATGAACCACAAAGTTAAATTCAAAGACTCAAACTGAAAGGAAGCAAAATATCAGTTTTATATTTTAAGACGGCCCTCTAAATTTACACATGAAGTACATTTAGAGTAACTTGTGGACTATTAATTGGCACTTTTCATTTGACATAGCTTTTCATCTTTCCTTATAAATCAAATTCACCCAATCACCTTCATCTACTCCCACCATACTATTGATTTAAATCGCATTACAATTTTTTCATATTGAGAGACATACATTTATCACACACAAGGTTGCCTAATTAGTAGTACTCTCAATACAAACATGTAATACGCGTACAGAATATGCACTATGCGCATTTATTACACTAATACACTACGGTTTTGAGCGAATCCAGTAACCCAGAGTCTTAGATAACACTTAATATGCTTGAAATAGGTAATGCCAGAAATAATTATGATGTCAGCCCATGCATATTAATAAAATAGTCCCAACAAAAATCAACAGTAACAGATCACTCTATTTTTCTTGCTTGAATCACTTGCTCAGATGAATCCGGAGGAACTAGTTACTGTTTTTATGCATGCACCTCTACAATTGACTAGCCAAGAAAAACCATTTGAAACATAGTATGAACCACAAAAAAACATTTATGTCCATGCAGTCTACCATAAAAAAAACGAGTGGCATAAATTAATACAAAACCAAGCAAAGTCATTAAAGAAAAAAGGAATAGGAATAACATCTACCAGGTAAATGGTGGGCAAATTGAACAGCAACTTAGTCCTTGTCTATATCTACAGACTGTACAGGGCCCAGAGGCCCCTTCACAGCTCCATTGTTTTCACCAAGAAGTTCCCGAGCTGCTTTCTCCAAAAACTCCTTTGCTGCCTCGCGCACGGATTTTGTGTCACTTGATTGATATTTCCTTTTCTTCTGGATATTTCTCTCTGAATACTTCATTCCACCTTCCTCGCCTTTACCAATGGCCCTCAAACTTTTTCTCTGATCTATTGAATCAACAACAACAACATTACCCAAGTGCCTCAATGGTTCCCGCGAATTGCGAGGTAAGGGGGATTGGATGCACGCAGCCTTACCCTTGTGTTAGCAACACAAAGAGACTATTTCCGAATGACCCAAGATGAAAATTGCGCTAAGAAATACATCGAAAGACTGGTACTTTACAACAGAAAGAAGAGCAGCAGAGAGCCATTTTGCTTTATGCCATTATAATCTAGAACAAAAGAGTAATGACTCTAACGAGTCAGTCTCCAATGGAAATCAAACAATAAAAAGAATTTTGACGATGTGAAAGAAAATAAAGAACAGTACACCTACCAGGAGTAAGATCGGGCAACGAGTGTTCAATAAATCGAGTAGCTGCTCGTTGATTTAGCATGGTACTAGGTCGCAAGGGAGCTTCAGTGTTAACACAAACAACATACCATTAGTATAGGAAGCATGAGTGACTCCGAAAGTATAAATATGCAAGTTTAAGGTACCACAGCACTAATAGAATTTCGTATAAAACCATTCGATGTTATAGAGCTGGACTGATTCAATACCTTTACTTAGTTCCACAGAGCGCTCAAGTTTCTCTTGGTACCGGCCTAGCCTATCCTATAAATGAAATCACAACACAAACTTACTGGAGCGCAAATTATCATACAAAAAAAAGGGGAAGAAAGGCAACATAAGAGCTAATTGATACTAATGGAGAACACTGACATTAGACAAAACATATACTATAAGACATCGAAATGCCTTTTAGAAGAAAACAAAATCATCGAAAAAGATATCCTACTCTTTGCAACTTACTTGGGTTTGATATAGTAAGAGAACTAGTTGATAGGAACGGTTTAAAAGAAATTATGGCGTTTAGTGGACCTAAAATAAAAAATGTTCGCTCACAGCCTTGCAAACATATTACCACTTTCCATTCTATAGAAATTACCTTATTCTCGCGGTATACCAAAGTTTAAATTATTGTAACGTTAAGTATGGTTCCATTTTATGAGACAAAAATCTAAGCAATCGCACTCTACTACTTAATCGGACATTTGGTTAGTTCAAGGGACTCAAAATTGTTTTCAGCGATAACAGTGAGTTTTTAGATCTAGAATTTAAATATCCCATGAAGCTTAAACACTTATTGGAAAGCATGCTTTGATGGGTTACCTACCAAGGTTACGCTATTTCATGGTCATGTTTCAGTAACATTGTACTGCATTTTCTTATCACTCAAAGTATAAAGATCATTTTTCTTTGGTGGTTCTTTTATTATCTACATATGACTATGGCTCAACCTATTTGGCGGTTTTCTTGATATTCTTAAAACCATATGCTTTTTAACAAATGTACTAGAAGATATTACGAAGCTGATAATATATATAATACGAGTAAGTCAAATAAAATTATTATTGAACCATAAATCAACATTAATTGGTCTAAACTACCACGACGTTTTTATCTAAATGAATTTTGATGGATCCAAACAGAACAATGCCAAAACAGTTTTAAAGTTATTGTGCTACAATAAGAAAGGTAAAATTATTTTGTTAGGTGACAACCCGAGTGTTCTCATGGTTGAAGACTTGAAGCTTTAACACTATGATAAAGAATATTAGCTTCTAAATCCTTGAGCATATCCAAACTATTATTAAAGCATCACCAATGTCACTCAAAAATATTCGGAGAGTCTCGTTGAAAAGTTCTATTACCTTACAGCTGTTTGGTTCATTACGGAAAATGAAATTCCAATGGAACTATAATTTCATGTGAATGAAACAAAAAAAATGGCTTCCCAGTTCCCGCAGTTCTAAGAATTGGAATTCCCTAAGAAGTTCTACATCCAATGATTTTGACAGCTTATCAAGACCCTATTAAATCCATTTCTCAGAATTCACAAATCAGTAGGATGACGCGGAAAACCACACAAACACTTTAGGAGATACTATGGTTGATTTATCTTTCTCATTGAATTAGTGATAGCAATTTGACGAGGCTACTAAAGTTGTCGACTTTATGGTCAAATTTCGACATGACTGTTTAAATCTTTCAATGTGGTTTGTAAGGTTTTGTTTTCTATCGACTCTCTAATCCGAAAAGATGAATTAGGTTGATCATATATTGCATGCTGGTTTTAATTTCTCATTCATACAAAAATACCCAGAAAACCTATCAATCAAACAAAACTTTTAGCGACAAAGGAGGTATAAGAACAATTTAGAATAAATCGGAATTATACACTTACAGTTTCTCCCTTAATTGGATGGTGATCAGGATAAACTCCAGAGCATCTGAGCCTCACTAATCAAACAAACAAAACAAAACAAACCCACATCAAATTTCAGCCATTAAATTAAAAAAACACAACACAAATTGAACAAGTTGGAGAAATTACTGACCAGACAAAAGAAGAGAAGTAAGTTTAGAAAGGGAGAGAAGAGATTGAGCTCTATCTAAAGGAGACAACTGAGCAACAACATTTGGGTCAGAAATAAGTGACATAAATTCATCAAAGTGTGACTCAAGTTCATTAATGGTAGCAAGTGTTTTTGTAACTCCTTCCATCATCTTATCTGGTAGCATACAAATACTAGCTTTCCCTTCCATTTAGTTTTATAGTTTTATCAACAAATTTCTCTGGATTTTTTTGGAAATGGAAAAGAGGTTTTTTGTTTGTTCAGTTTTGGTCAGAGAAGGGAAGAGGGTTTTAATTGAGACTTTGATGATGTGTTTTTGGTACAATTTTTTTTTCAGGGTTTGAGCACGTTGGGGTTGGCTTTGTTTTTCAGGTTTAATCTGTGACGGCAGCTTTATGGAGCGTTTCACTGTTTGAGAATGGTTTTTAGAGCAACTTTATTCTCTAGATTTTTTTTTTTAACTAGTTGTTCCAACGCGCGCGGAGTTCCAAGGCCCGTGTCTGTCTCTTTTCGAACTATTAAGATGACGTATGATTTAGAAAGAATTGTTGTATAATATTTTTTTAAACAATTGTCTATCTTTATTCGGGAAGAAAATATTATTATATAACTACTATAGTGAGTAAGATTTGGGATCCAGTGAGAATCACCTACATAATGAGAACCGTGAGAACTCCACCATACGGATATTTTTTCTAAAAAATAATGACATATTTGGATTCGGCATAGAATTTTATGGCTAGATAACATATTTTTTGGTCCAAAAAGTAGAAATTATTGACGGAAATCAAGACGAGAAACATTTTATTAATGTTCATGCACCTACTACTCATTTTCGTGTATCTAACAATTTTCATGCACCTAGAACTCGTTTTCGTACACCTAGAGCGTGATATTTTCATGCACCTAGTAATCATTTTCATGCATGTAACAATTTTCATGCACCTAGTATTTGTTTTCATGCATCTATAGCTATTTTAGTATACGTAGTTGTACTTTCGTACACTAAGTTTATATTTTGTTAATAAAATAAAAAAAAATTGTTTACCTATCTTAAAAATGTGTTTGAATAAACTGAACAAAAGGTAAATGATCCATCAAAACTTTCAGAAAAAAATTTGATGATGATTTAGTAAGGGTTCTCACGGTTCTCATTATGTTGGTGGTTCTCACCGGATCCTGACGCTAGTGAGTAATATTAAACCCTTGTATTTTATAAAATCAATTATTATCCCCAATTGTTTGTATTTCCAAATGTTTCAAATTATTTTAAGTTTGCAAATAGACAACTCGTAATTGATGTTAGCTCAATTCATACGATAAATAAAGTTATAAAGGAAAATGTGAAATACTCACTAAACATGAGTAGCTAAGAGAAGCACCAACAATTAACGGCTAAACACGTAGCTAATATACTTTGTATAAATGTACAAATTTAAAAAGGGGAAAGGTAGAAATATCAGCTAACCCTAACATATTTAAAAACTCTTGCAAGTAGATCACAAAATCTGACGGCTACTTGAATGTAAGTGGTACTTGAGCAGTTGAGCCTAATCCCATCTCTGGAGGTAGCATATACAAAGAACCTAGCAGGAACAAGATAGATAGTACAAATGTCCAAATTGGCACTATAAATAGAACCATCTTAACATCTCAAGAGTATAATTATACATAATGTATGCAAGCATTGACTCATTAATCATTCCTAATAATCTGACCCACAATAAATCAAAGACAACCACTATGATCTTCCATTTCTACCAACTGGAAAATAACCGGCTTGGGCGTGGATATGGAAGCTAGACGTATAAGTGTAGAAGAAACCCCGATCAAGCTGCGATTCAAAAACTAAACCAATGTCAGCAAAGAAAACAGAGGACAAAAAAAGATACTTTGGAACCAAGTGTACACATTAATATAAAGCGACAGTACTTCATTATCATGACGTTCTACAAGCTCCTGCAAAACAATGTACTCACAAATGTGTGTGCCATGACATTTAAAAGTAACCATGGGCAGTTCTAGGTTACAACGCATATAGGGCTTCACTTTGAGTGTGATGGACACAGTCGAACCAAGTGGTTCCAATACGACATCACTAAACGCTCACTTTATCCAAGAGAAAAAATTGTAAACATTCATAGCATATTCAGAAACATATCTCCAAATAATTAGCAAAGGGGTGCAACACTTAGAAGATGCAAACACAATGAGCTAACGAAATGGGTAGAGTAAATCTGATATATGAGTTAGTAGTGTATCAGAATCAAGTAACAATCCAATTAGTCAAAACTGTTTCAGTGAGACAATCTAAATCTAATGTAAGATAAGCCCAATCAATTCGGAGCCAACAGAGGGTTTCCATACAGGGTATGGTGAAGTGTTGCTAATTCTAGAGTTGCATTGCGTGGTCAAGGTTACAACAATGTGTGATCTTACCCCCAAATTATGTTATGAAGGTGCCACGTCTTTTTATTGCGAAACGATTAAATGTTGGTTAGAAATTGACTTATTCCCTTTACCTTTATCTTTCACGACCTTCTCCTTCCCCGAACCCTTGCCCTTGCCCTTCCCCACACCTCCTCCTCCTTCCCATAACCCATCATTTACGCCTCCTTCTCCTCCTCCTTCCTTTCCTCTTCATCTTCCCCTTCCTCTTCCGCCTTCCCCTACGCTGCCGCTACCACCACCTCCACCAAATCTTTGATATGAAACAGTTGATTGTGAAAAGTCAGCTCTGTTACGCTAACAAATGTTAAAATCTCATGAATTTTTCAAAAAAGTTATGAAATTCCTTAATTTGAATCATAGAACAGGTTAATGGGTTCTACGTTAGTATTCCCTTTCTCCTCATCCTCCTCCTCGTCCTCCTCCGCCTTCCTTGTCTACTTTCTCTTCCCCTTCCCAGATGTCTCCGTCCTCTTCCCCTCCTCCCTCCCCTTCCCCTTCCCCTTCCCCTCCCTCAATAGAATCGCGATATTACTTTTATTCTCTTTACAACTTACATGTACATAACTTCAGAGGCCCAAACCCTAAAACATTTCCGTCCCCAAAATTAAATCCTAGTTTTTAGCTACACCAATAGATGAACTACAAATTCTACTCCTAAATAAATAGGTGAATGGTAAATGTGTGCATATCAACTCATTCATAACGAGAATAGAATGCAAGGAGATTATGGAGATCAAAGTCGGAGTATAGCTAGAAGCTACTTCCACACAAACAAACAGCTTAGAAACTCAATATCTAATTACGTCAATGCGCTGTACAGCACCAATAGCTAATAACACCACAATCAAATACAATTCTCACACATCGGACACCAAAATCGCTACCCATTCCGTTTAGTGACAGTTGCATACAAGGGGAGGGGGGGAAAGATAGACTATGTGCCTGGTTTTTTAGAAGCAAGATGGTTTTGGGGGGTGGGGGGAGAAGGGAGGGGGGAGTGTTGAGAGGCAGGTAGGGAGATGGAGAGTGGAAGAGCTGGAACTCTAAGGGAGGGAGCGCTTTATGTTTTTCTTTTCAGATTACCTTCACATGTGTGATTCTTGTTTATATAGAATTAGTTGGATACCCAATCCCTCCCCCCAAACCATCTTGCTTCTAAAAAAACAAACACAGTCTATCTTTCCCCCTCCCTTGTATGCATATGTCACTAAACTGGTATTTACGTGAATCAACATGACACAAGAAACACAAGATTCCAATTTAATCAAAAGCAGAGAAATATATTTAGGTAAAAAGACACTAATACTAACATTAGCAATCACGTAAAAAACAGAGGCCCCTAACATGGCCACAACAACACCAAAACCGCCAGATTATGTCCTTTTTAACTGTGATTATCTAGGGAAAATCGAGTCTGTGGTCATGGCTTACAAGGTCTAGCTACAACTATCTAATTTATAACTCGCCCATTTTCTTACATCTGTTAAGCAGTTGTTCTGACGTAGCTCTCAAAGAGGCAGAAGAAACATAATCTAGAAGAGACATAAGCTACCTGAGACAAAGAGAATCAGCGTGAACTTAATACCCATGTTCTTCTAATCTCTAATTCTAAGCCCTTTAAACCATATACTTTTCCACCAGAAAACAATACATTTATAAACTAAATACACTTAATGAATAAAAGAGATATATGGAGTGAAATATAACATTTTTCTTAAGGTAGGGTTACATACAATCAATCTTAAGCTCACCTAGAAACGATCCCATTTGCTAGGCTTATTCCTACGCATAACTCCATTTCAGCTAGCTTTTCCCCCATCTTGTTCATATTTTTCAAACAATTCTGCAGAGATACGATATCTAAAGAATTAAGGGTATAGAGATAAAAAAAGAACAAGAAAAAAACATGCATTGTCTCTAAGGCGGAAGGAATCGTCGACCACGGTAGAAAGCTGAGATTCTTGAGATGATAAACCCTCAAAAGCAATTTGACACAGCTGACAGCACAGAATATTGTCAATTGTCAATTTAATGAAAGGCAAAACCCATGAGTGCCATGACCAACACATAAAACTCACGCGCATCAAGCTAAACTACTCCGAGCCAAAATCATACCTCAGGCCAAAAGCTATGAAATCCAGGCCAAAAGCAAACATATATTAGATTGTGGGTTGGGGTGTTAAGAAATGCATGGAAATAAAAAATTATGAAATCCTTCAGTAAAAAGCAAACGCTGCAGAGCAGTTATTAAAAGATGAGTTGTTGATTTGCTTTTAAACATCTAACCAGGATAATAGTGCTTATGTTGGCCACTCCATTTGTCATAAACAAATGGATCGTTGTGAGGACAATGAAAAGCATCCTCCATGTCACGTTGCTCTCCATATTAAACAAAAGCATACCCTGCACAAAAGATAGGTTTACAAACGATGCACATGGTATCAAGTGGCAGAAAGGTACGGGTATCATATAGATTTTTGCATACGTAGTAGCTACAAAGTCCTACTGTTTGCAAACAACTTTAGGTATACGAGTACTTTAGGTCACTTGGATTCCACCATACCACGTGGGCTCGGCAATAACACAATAGTAGGCGGTCCTTCAGGTTTTTGTTCTCATGTTCTCTCTTCACTCCGATTACTGAACTCCTCAACTCCATCACAAACCCAGTAAAAAACGCAGGCGTAAATGAAGATAAGAGAGAAAGAGAGGTACCAAAGACGAGATAAGAGAGAAAGAGAGGTACCAAAGACGTGATAACGGACGTGGAAGCTTCATTTCTACGGTGCCATTGATTGATGTAATATCCTGATAAATTTGTCAAATTGAGTATAATTGGTACCAGTGATTGATGTAAAGCCCAAAAGCTATAGACTTTAAAGCTATGTACCACCCAAAAAGATAGATTAGACGATACTATAATTGGAAGATGAATTTCTGTAAGATTCTCCAAAAGCCAACATATGTCATTTCAATAAATAATATCAACCCCTCGATCAAATGTGATGCAATATTACAAACCGATTAGAAACATCGGCCCAAAATTAACCATGATGACAACTAAATTTATAGAATAATAATTAAAGAAAAACACTTTCAATTATGTAAGATGGAACAGAGTAATTGAAATTATTAAACAAACTAAACATTGAGTTGGACTAAATAGAATTATGAAGACGACGCACCTTCAATTGTCATACTGAGAGCAGTCGATCTTGTCCGAACCCAGGCCAGGAGCGACTGGCGCCGTGCTCGAAGCCTTCTCTACTATATCAGGGACCTGTCCGGTGACCCAACGACTGACTTAATCTGTAACAATTTGGAATAACCAACATAAATAAATCTAACTAAAGACACCTTCTGGAATAATAAAAAGACATATTTACCAGGGGAAAAAAAACACCATATCTACCAACTACCAAGTACCTAATATGTTGGCAGCATCATCAAGATGTATAGAATAGACACCATCTTGGTTATACAACCTCAAGAAACTGCAAATAAGGAAAAATCCAACATTACTCAAGAAAACAAAGTTATTTAGTAGAACTAAAGTAAACCAGAAGAGAGAACTGTTCGTTTGAGCAAATAAGAGATAAAGAGTCAAAGATTGTTGCTTTGTGCTTCAAGTGTGATGGCTACTATTTGACGCCATCGATGAACCGAAAACATTTCTTGTAATCACCAATAATTGAATACTCAGAAAAGAAGATAGTCCATAAATTAAGTAATTTAATCATTTTAAACACAATACATTACAGAAACTGGAGAAGAAAAAAACATAGAGGAATCGTTTACCTGTCCTTCAATCGGAACAAGGAGGAGAGGTAGAGGAGCATCCTTTGTCTTAATAGTCGGTAAAAGCGATCTCATTGGTGCTCCTCATACTGTTTCTACACTCGTCAATCCAACCAAAAATTAAAAAAAAAAAATTTATTCGAATGAACAAACAAAATTAGGATTATTTCTATTGGAGTTGACCTAATTAAGAGTAAAAGCGAAATACTTGCCTTGTCTAGACACCGTATAAAGAATCAACACTGACCCTTGATCAACATCACTACTCCATTGTTGCTTGTAACACGCTAATTTAAATCAATATCACTTCCAATCCCTTGAATATAGGTTAGAGTAGAGATGATTTACATCTGAATGTATGTGAAAGTAGAATTAATGCATAACTACAGTTTATTTATGAAGTATAGAAGTTAAAGATCAAAGAAGAATCAGACCTGTTTGTGAGATGTATTTATCCGGAAATTTACCTGTGAATGGCAGTGAAAGTGAGTAGGATGAAGGATTAGGAAAAAGGAAGAGATAGACAGGTGTGTGGATAGGAAGGGGCCGTGTAGTTGTTTTGTTGGAATACAGGTTAAAGTAGAGATAATCAAATGGAGAGAGAGGATAAACTGTTCATCACACGCTCAGCACACATAACACTGCTCTACTGTTCATTGGAGAGTATTTTCCAATGTTTGCACATTTAGAAGGGTTTTAGATGTGAAAAGGAAATTAGTTTGACCATTTAAAAGGAAACTAGTTTAGATCCCGCGCAATATTGCGCGTTATTTATAGAGTTACTAACATAGACCCGTGTAATATATGCACCATTTATAAACTTTTATTTTTTACTGTATTATTTATAAAATTTAAATTGGCAATAAATTTATTTTTCATATTTCTCCTTAATGTATTTTGATTAGAGAAATAAATAAAAATTTAAATCGTAAGAAGTAATAAAATATGTATTTTTTTTGAATTTTTTTTGTTTTTTTACCGAGAAAATAATGATGTTAATTTACAAATATTTACTAATACATATTTTTTAGCTGCAAATTTTTATCATAAAAAGTCAATGAATTTTAACAAATATTTACTAATACCATATTTTTTAGCCGCAACTTAATAAATTTTTATCAATTAGTTTTTTAAAAAAAAAAATTTCCTTATCCTAAAAAGATCGGAGATAAATTTGTGCAGAATGTGAAATATTAAATGTTATAAATATTTCCATACTCCTTTAAAAAGGCCAAAGTGTGGTTACTGTTCCCAGAACAGTAAATCTTTGTATTTTGGACCATTTTGCCCCTGAGTCTTTTCTCTTCTGACACGTTGCTTTCCTTCATTTCTTCTACATTTTTCTTTTGATTTCCTTTTCCTTCCTCTTTCCTTTATTTCTTCTACATTTTTCGTTTGATTTCCTTTTCTTAAAAAGACTGCGGATGGTTTATTGTTATATGGTTGTCTTTTAATTAGTTGGTTTTAAGTTTTTCTAAGTTTTTCTTTCTCTTCTTCTCATTCAAGTGTCTCTGTTGTTTTCTTAGATGGCATCTAGCGAAAGTGCCCTGTGTACTTTTAATAGCATCTCCTTTTTCTTTCCTTCTCATTTTCAATTACTCCTCTTTTGTTTATTTTTCCTGATTAACTTGTGGAAGTGTAGATAAGGTTTTCCTGCTATGCTGGGTTTCGAAATTGCTTCCCGTCTGTGTTTTTCCCTGTTTTGATTCTGTGATTGTTTTCAATTACTCCTGTTTTTCCTGATTAACTTCTGGAAGTGTAGATAAGGTTCTTCTGTTACGCTGGGTTTCGAGATTGCTTTCTGACTGTGGTTTTCCTTGTCTTGGTCAGTGTTTTTATTTTTATTTTGTTTTTGTTTTTATTTATATTTGTTATTTATTTCTTTTCACTTTTACAATTTTGGTCTTTGTTTTTTTCTCCTTTACACTTTTTAAATCTGTTGATTTATGTCTGATATATCTCTGTATTTTTTGCGCAGAAGATATTTTCTGCTGTATGCATGTGGATCTTGCTGGTGCTTGGGTGCATGGAGTACACGTGCGCAGATTCTTGCTCAGAATGGGACATTGTATATGCAGCACAGGGTAATGTTGTTTGTTTATTAGTTTAATCTTGATTTTGTTTAGGAATATTTAGTGTGTAAGTTGCTGAACCTATTCATGAACAGTATTACACTGTTTGTTCACGCTTTCTGATTTTCGATCAGAATTATACTGTTTGCACACGCTTTTCTGATTTAAAGTGAAATGCATTGTCTATAAATAGATGTTGTTTTGGCCAGTTCTTTTACAATTTGGTTTAGAGACTGGTGTAAAGGGTAATTAGCATAACTAAATCGCAGTTTAGCCATGCCAGTTTATTACTTTGCTAAGCCTTATACCTGTGTGTTGGCAAACATGCCCTTTCATGAGGATCGTGGTAACCCATCTTGTAAAAGTTTCAATAGGGTTAAGTCTGTGCTGGTAAGATTGGGTTACCCGGTAGCTAAGGTCAAACCTGTTTGGGGTCCAGAAGGATTTAGGAAGGCCATATTGGTCGAATTTGGAACTCAAGAAAGGCATTGTCATGCTGCTTTCAAACTTGCGCATATGTTTGCGCTTCAGGGTCGCTCTCGCGAGGACTGGTTATTGCAAGATGTGGCTGATGGTCGTCAACCTTATGGTTGGGTTGGTATTAGTGATGATACCTATTACTTTACCAAGCCTACTGATTGGGTTCAGGTCCCTTTTGGGATTAGGTTTGAGGCAGAAGTGGATGCTAATGCGGAAGTTGTTGATGTGTATGGTGCAGTGGTTTCAGCTATTCGGTCTATTTATCCTTGAACTATTGCTGTGGTAATATATGTTCCTGGAAAAAACGGGTATGCTGGTTATCAACGTTGGTGGTGTTGCGTTGTGTCTTATGTATGCTCTTGTAGTTTCTGTGTTTCATTAGACCGTTTAGTATGTGCAATTGTACAAGTGTAAGTGGTAAGTAGAATGTAATGTATGTGGTTTAGTTAGTTCTCTGTGCGGCGCTTTGTAGTTAATTTTATGCATAATTATCGTCTATATTTTCAGTGTTAATTAACTGTGCTCATTGTTTAGTACAATGGTTTTTTATTTGTGATGTATCTTGGAATTTCAAAATTGGCCAGCACCAGGTGTCTGATATGTAACTATTACCGGGGAATTAAGGTACGCTTTGTGTTAGGGATTTAAATTTTGTTGTTGGCAACTTTGAAGATGGTGGTGTTGTTGTTGATAGTTCAGAGGTAGAACTATGCATGCATTTAAGAAAGTTTGTTTTATTACATGTGCTTATGGTAGCACTACATCATGTGCCTACTTTGATGCTCTCTAAGTGGTCTGCTTGTTCATACTGGCTTATTAGACTATATAAGAAACCTTTGATTACCAGATCTCTAAATTACAACTGTCATCAGAAGATGAGGAAGATTCATTCTCTCTTCGCCTTTGCTCTCTTTGTCTTTCATCAATTAACCTCTCAACATGATCAGTGTAAATCTCCAACATTGTTATCTGATCTTGCTCTTCGACTGGTCTCATGACAATTTGCCCTCTTTGAAAACAGAGGTCAACTACCACAGGCCAATTTAGAGTTGTTTGCAGCCTTTGAAATAGTATGACAACTTCGTCGCTAAGGGCCTTTAACTCTTGACGTTTCCTGTTTACTGATTCTGCAGTTACTGAATGTGTAAATTTTTGAGATTTAAAAATAGCTAATGCATTTATACTTACGCAGAAATATGGCTTACCGTCGGAGATATAATGATCTGTTATTGTTGGTGAGATTTGACTTCTATCACCCACAACAAGATGATGCAGCCGTCCTAATGTAGGATTCTCATTATTTAGCAAGCTCCAAATTACAGCTGCAACCATGATTATGTTCAAGCGGCGAAAAAGTTTTGGAGTCTCACGAACTATTGTATCAATTTTGGCTTGGATGTGCCTCATTATGAAAGCATTTGAATCCATTTCCAGAAGGCTAATAAACAACTGCTATTCAACTGAGGAGAAAATAAAAAGAGTAGAGTGAATAATGTATAGAGTGTAATGTTTAAGGCTGTTGGGGAACTTTACCTTGTATTTATAGAGAAAGAGTTATAGATTGTCATTCTATGTTATGGGGTAGACATACGTGTCTGTGTGTAGTTACTGTGTTGTCTTCACCTGGTTTATTTTCATATGGTGTTTATCAGAAGCTGTGGTCTTATTTCCAAAATATCACTTTATTTCTCACATCTAAAACTAAGTTTCAATACTCAAAATATTGAGCTGAAGTTACACAGCTTAATTGCCATAGTAGGCATTCAGCAGGGCATATATAATCTTTTGAATAATTTAATAATCGGAAAATGCACGCGGTGCCCTTAAACTTTGATGTTTTGTCCGAAATACCCAATCTTTTGATCCGGAAAACTTTAAGAGGCTATAACTCGTATTTTTGAGTTCAGAAAGTGACGATTTTTTTTTTCAAATTGATTATCTTTTCGAGAACTACGACTTGAAAAAAAAATTGTCGAGTTTGGAATTTGTGACCAAGAGATATGGTCACTCAAAGTTTGTTCGGTAAAAAAAACTTTGACGTACAAAAACTCCTAGCCACGGGATCCAAATACGACAATTTTTTTTTTCAAATCGTAGTTCTCGGAAAGATAATCGATTTGAAAAAAAAAATTATCACTTTTTGAACTCGTAGACACGAGTTATAGCTTCTTAAAGCTTTCCGGAACAAAAAATTGGGTATTTCGGGCAAAAATCGCAACTTCAAGGGCACCGCGTGCATTTTCCCTTTAATAATTAGCCTAAATTTTCAGGTTTCGTAACCCTTTAAAAGTTTTTGGTTGGAAACTGTTCTTTGTTAGACTGTCTAACTAATTCGTTTTACTTTTGTATCATTTGTAATATTACTTTTTTGGAAATAATGAAAACAATGTTGCAAAAAAGTTAAACTGCTAATATCAGTTAAATTTCTTTCACTGACATTCCGCGATGCATGCAGGCTGGTTGTTCAGATTAAGACAAAACTATTGTGGTTAAACATTAAAGCGGTTTTGCATTCACTACTATAATTTCTTGGATATAATTTTCAAATTGGTGAGAAATTATATATAAGGCTTTTTAAAATACAGCCACCTGGTTAGCTTAATTCAGAGGCAAAATGGTTTTCGCATGAATAGTAGCCACCGAGGATTCACATGTTACCCCACTAAGTTTTGTCTATGATTTCCCTCTCTATATATGTATAATCTTTAGCATTAGCATTAGCATTGCATTCGAGTTTCTTAGTTTATTTTAATTTCTCTGAAAATATAATTTCTTAGAAAAAATATCAAACATCAAGATTGTTCATTGTGTGTTGAAGGTGGAGACTCTGTAGCAAGACCTCGATTTAATGCAGCCTTCCAGTTTAAAGGTACTTTTTTTGATTAAGTTTAGAACTTTGTTTTGGTGATTGTTTTAATGGAGCTGTTGGTTTCTTCACCTGTTGAGTGTTGACATGCAAACTAACATGTTTTGGGCTTCTATACAATGCATGTTTGCTAATGTGTTTTGTTGTTACACTTACGTTTCCATGCATGCAGTCGGAAAGTACATTACATTTTATTTATTAGGTAGGAATTGTGTGGCGCCTTGGTATTTTGCATGTTTGTTTTGGTGGTATTTGTATATTTTAGGCAGATGTTGGCTGCTAACTAATACTGTCAAAGTAGTATATATTACATTCGAAACACTTAAAGTCTGAAATCGTTAACTGGTCATTTACAATTTTAAACCATCGCCTAATACAATTTCATATTTAAAAGTTGCTGGTTAAAAAGATATGGACAATATTTTAATTGAGCCCAGGTATGCAAACAGTTTTAATCTGAGGAGACAAATCCTGAAAGACTAAGCTATTTTTTACTGCAGTTCATGTTAGGTAGCTGCACATACAGGTACACATGTTAGCAAGGGTATGGAAAGTCTAGATTTAATCAAACCACACAAATAATGATTCCTTTCCAAGCTTTGCTGTTGAAGATAACTCAACACCTTCACTTCCCCACCCCGAAATATGACTTGTTAGACATTCAGAGAAACAGCGCTGTTGTGTCGGTTTTCACTGATTCTGGGCCAGAAGCATACACATTTGTAGGTGGGCCAGCTGAAAGTTTAGAAAAATCTTGTGAAAAGGCTGCACAAATAGCTGTTCATGATATAATTGAAAGGTTTAGTGTTTCGGTTGAGGATTTATCAATTTCTAAAAGGCGTGAATTTGAGCGATGTGCTGGTCTTTATAAGTAAAAGCGTCAGGAGTTGCGCTGTCTTAGCAAGGGGCTTGTAGTGCCACCACTAATTGAGAAGCTAGGTAGGGGGGCACCTATTGGTAGTGAACCGGTGATTGTCGATTACACAACTATACTACAGTTGGTCCTGAACAAATGTGGTGTTGAAAGGTCCAGTCTTGAAACTGTGTGCCATGGTCTGTTTAAATATACTGCTTGGATTACAATCAGTCATGCTAAAGGCATCTGCGGGTATAAAACATTTTATAGTATTTGTTGTCATCATATTGAAGATGCTAAAAATAGTTTGGCAAAACAGGTTATTGAGTTCTTTATACCCTTGTATAATTTGGAAATCATTGATGCAAATTATAATCCACGCCTTACTGCATATGCGGCAATCTTATGTGCTCTTGAAATGGAAAGTTACATAGCTGCAAAAGAGCGTTTTTTGGGAATGGAAGTCCTAACTAAACCTTCAAAGTTGCTGCCACATGATATAACTTCCAAGTCAAAATATGCCGGTCTTATGATTCCTACTATGATTTCTGCTCCTCTCACTCCCAAGAAAAAGTCATTGAATATGTCGTCCATGCTAAGGTCTCTTACAAATAAAATGGAAAATGGTGAAAGGACAAAATTCAAGGTGCCTCAGGAGCTACGTACAGTGTCCAAACGTGCAAGACGTAACTAAACTACTTAGACGTTCTACTAGATCATATCTTTTGGGATGATGTAGTGTTTTATTTTAAAAAAATATGCAGCAGCAGCCTACTTAGGTGCTTAGTGAAAACTTCAAAATGCTACATTTTTGTTACTGATTAAAACCTAGGCACTTATGGTAGGTCTACTACACTTCTGTATATATGGTTTGTGGCTTTTGCTTATGTATGTTTCATGTTACGTCTTCTGTACATCTATGTTGTTGGTAGAAGCATTTAAAACAGCGGGACTTATTTTTCTCTTTTCGTATACTTGCAAATGTAGTTCCCGTTTGTAATATTCAATGAAAAGTTTGATATATAAATGTTGTGTTATCTCTACATCGTATGCTTTTAATTGTCATAATTATTGCAGTTCAATTACACCATGTTCCATTTTCGGTTTAGATCGTACACTAACTACGTCTCACCTTGCACAGTTACACATTGTTTACATTACAACTCAGTAATACAGAAGCTCAAAGTACTAATTCCAGATATTTAAATGGGTACGTATTAACAATGTAAAGGAATTTGTAATAGATTGGACAATTCGTATTTTGTTAGTTTATACAAATGCAAGCAACAAAACTGTGGCTACTAAAAACTGTTATATTATTATTTCTGTTGGAAAATGTAGATGCATTTCCATATTATCCAGAAACAGCAGGCATGGGTAGGCCTAAACGACTGCATATGGCTCTTTCACAGTCAGAAGTCTCAACATCTGCGTAAGTGTTCCTTTTCTAATGACTGTTGTTTCGTGTAGTAATAGTTTCAATTATTGTAAAGATATATTATTGTAATGATATCAATTTCTGAAACCTTTTGTTTGTGGTATAGTGGAATGAGTAGTGTGCTTAATAGGCAGCCTAAAAAACCTCGGACAAGGCATCCTATTGTGCAGACAGACAGTAAGTTGTAGTACCTTCAGATTTCCCCGTTGGTACATTTTTAAAGTCTAATTCTGCATTTTGTTTCTTTAAATTAATTTACAAATATGTTATTTATTTTTAAATTCCATTAGGAAGCGCCATAGCAACAATAGGACAACCTTTGCCACATCAGCCTTTGCGATTACCTACACTTCAGCGTTGTCAAAAATGCCAGGCATACAAACTTGGATTTGAAACAAAGAACTTTTGTTGTGAAGATGGTACTATACAGATGGCTCATAATGAATATCCTCCTGAATTGGCTAGGTTATATACTGCCAATACGGAAGATGCCGAACATTTTCGGAAATATGCTAGGGCATACAATAACCTTTTCGCCTTTAGTTCTATTGGTGGAGAGTTTAATGCTGACACCCAACAAGGCATATATGTTTTCAAATTGCATGGACAGATGTATCATCACGTGCCAAATTTACTACCCATAGATGGTAAACCGAGATATTTACAACTTTATTTTTATGATGGTGAACATGAGGCTGTAAATCGAGCTAATTGTTTCTCTGATTTACGCCAAGATGTTATAGAAATTCTTATGAATGTTACACAGACGAATCCATATGCACGATTCTTTCGGTCTTTGAAAGATATAAGTGTAGATGAAAACACCCAAATTGTGATAAACAAAAATCCTCGTGCAGACCCAAATGTATATAATCCACCATCCTCTGATGAGGTAGCTGTAATTTGGACTGATAGTTTATCATCCAGTTTATCTGAAGGTCCTCACATTACAGTGACTGGAAAAGCAAATGACAGTCACAGGATCATGCACTATTTTGGTTGCTATGATCCGTTACAATACCCACTATTGTTTCCCTCTAGTGAACCTGGATGGAGGCAAGGTTTGAAAAAAAAAAACAGCCACATTGAACCAGTTTGCAATCAACCCATGTCACATTTTCCTAATGTAGACAGTGTTGAGGCTCTACTAGAATCAGAGGAAACCTGTATGTAGCTTTATTTTTTTTCAGTTATTAAACTATTTAATGAGTGTCTGCCTTTTAAAAATTACAACGAGTTTTAAATGTATTAACAGGAGCAGCAGCGCCGGATGAAGATGAAAAGCAAATTTCTTGCCGGGAATATTATTGCTACAAGCTGCAACATAGGCCTGGAAATATGTTGTTAAAGGCGGGTCGTTGTCTGCAACAATATATTGTTGATATGTATGTTAAAGTCGAAAATACCAGACTGGATTTCTTTAGGAGTAATTAAGAAACTATTCGGGCTGAGTTATATCAAGGGATACTAGATACTGTAGATGCTGGGGAAAGTTATGCTGCAAATGTAGGACGCCGAGTTATTTTACCTCCAACATATATAGGTGGACCTCGTGACCTGAAAAAAAGATATCTCAACGCAATGGCTCTTGTCCAAGAATATGGTAAACCAGACCTGTTTTTAACAATGACGTGTAATCCAAGTTGGCCAGAAATAAAAGAGCTACTTGGACCTGGTGAAGAAGCCCAAAATCGTCCAGATATAGTTGTAAGGGTTTTCCACGCCAAATTATTAGCTCTGAAGAAACTGATAATGGAAAAACATATATTTGGAAAAGTGGCAGCTTTTATTTATGTTGTTGAATTTCAGAAACGTGGTCTTCCACACGCACACATGTTGATTATTCTAAAGCCACCGTTCAAGCTCAATTCCCCTTCCGACTTTGATAAGTTTGTGTCTGCCGAAATACCACATTCAGACAATCCAAGATTACGTGCATTAGTATTGAAGCACATGATTCATGGACCTTGTGGTAACTTCAACCCAGACTATCAATGCATGAAGAAAAAAAATAGTATGGGTCGGTGCAAATACAATTACCCAAAGAGCTTTTCAACTGAGACAACAACCAATTCAGATAGTTATCCAGAGTATAGAAGGCGCAATGATGGACAAACTACACTTGTTCGAAAAGTGTTACTGAACAACAGGTGGGTTATACCATATAACCCCTACTTATTGTCACTTTTCGACTGCCATATAAATGTGGAAGTATGCTCAACAATTGAAGCTGTTAAATATTTATATAAATATGTCTACAAGGGCCACGATACGATATCTTTTAATGTTGTCAGCAGTGGTGATCCAAAGCCTGTAGATGAAATTGAGCAATACCAATCTGGTAGATGGGTTTCACCGTGTGAAGCTATGTGGCGTATTTATGGATTTGACCTATTTGAAACGCAACCACCAGTTATGGTTTTGCCTGTACATTTACAGAATATGCAGTCTTTGCGCTTGAACCCAGCTGAAAATTTAGAAGCAGTTATTGCAAATGCAAAGCGTGCTCGGACACCTCTTACAGAATTTTTTTCAGAAAATTGCAATGAAGGAGCTGAGCAGTTATCTTATGGTAACTTTACTAAAAAAATTAGATGGGATAAAAAAGAGAAAAGATGGTTTAAGAGGAGAACTAAGCTTCTGGTGATTGGCTGAGTTGTTTTCGTTTCTCCTTCAGAAGGAGAGCGATATTTTCTGCGTATATTGCTTCTTCATGTTCGAGGGCCAAAGTCTTTTGAAGAATTGCGTACTATTAATGGTCAGACATACGCAACTTTCCAAGAAGCCGCTCTGAAACGTCACTGATTGAAGAAGACAATACAGTTGATATGTGTTTGGGTGAAGCATGTGAAGTTCAGATGCCTTATGCGCTTAGGCATCTGTTTGCTGTAGTACTTATCTTTTGCCAACCAAGAAATCCAGGTGAACTATGGGCAAAATATTACCCTCATCTATCACAGGATTTACAACATAAATTTCCAAATGACCCTAAAAAAGTAAGTCACCTTACAGCTTCGTCAGTGGAAATGTCCTTGGAAGCAATGGGTAAATCTCTAAAGGATTTCAATTTAGACTACTTACTAGAGTCTGAAGATGATGAAATCCGAAGGACAAAAGATATCATAGACGCACTTGACGCTCCTATTCCACAAGATTGTCTTGATTGTCGGAATATGCTAAATGCTCAGCAAAAAACAGCATTTGATGTTATAGTTTCCCATGTCAAAGAAGAAAAGCCGGGTGCATTCTTTATAGATGGCCCAGGGGGTACAGGTAAAACTTTCCTGTATAATGCATTATATGCAGAGGTGCATTTAATGGGGAAAATTGTTTTACCAATGACTATACGGTATAGCCGCTAATGCTAATCTATCTTCTGGAAGAACAACACATTCTCGATTTAAACTTCCTCTTGATACTGATGCATCTCTAACATGTGACGTACCAAAACAAGGCAGTCTAGCTGCATTAATAAGGGAAACCAGTTTAATTATATGGGATGAAGCTCCAATGGCAAAAAAGGCTAATGTCGATGCACTTGATCTTTTACTCCGAGATTTGTGCAACGCAGACATTATTTTCGGTGGAAAAATCATAGTTTTTGGAGGTGATTTTCGACAAGTTCTACCAGTAATTCCTCATAAAACGCAAAGAGAAGCAGTAGAAGCAAGTATAGTCAATTCTTCATTCTGGCCAGAATTTATCAAATTCAGATTAACTGAAAATATGCGAGCATGGGAAGATCCTGTCTACTCTAGCTTCCTGTTGTCCCTAGGCAATGGGGAATTACAAACCGAAGAAAATCAATTGGTACAACTGCCAAATGAGATTATTTGCCATTCTACTCAGACTGGTCCAGATCCTATAACTGAAATCTCAGCTGTTGCATTTCCCGAAATTGATTTAACTGAATTTAATTCAGACATTTTTACAACTCACGCTATCCTTACACCAATCAACGATGATGTTGATGCAATAAATTCTGTCTTGATAAAAAAAATTCCGGGAGATGCAGTGACATACCGAAGTTATGACACAGTACTAGACGACAAGTGCAATATTTACCCAGCTGAGTTTGTCAACAAACTTTGTCCAGGAGGAATGAGTCCACATGAACTTGTCTTGAAAGAGAATTGTCCGGTCATACTGTTACGGAACATACTTCCTTCATTTGGCTTGTGTAATGGAACAAGATTACTTTGCAAGCGCTTTACCCCTAACTTGATAGAATGCATCATAACAACTGGACATCATAAAGGGGAGCATGTTTTCATTCCGCGCATTAAGTTGCGGCCATCAGCATCAAGTAATTATCCATTCCAATTCCAAAGGAACCAGTTCCCATTGAAGCTTAGCTTTGCAATGACAATCAACAAATCACAAGGTCAAACTCTTAGCCAAGTGGCTATGTATCTCCCTAGGCCTTGTTTTTCACATGGCCAATTATACGTGGCGCTCTCCCGTGCTAGATCATCAAAACAAATTACAGTTGTGTCAAACACAAAGGCAGATTCCACATCAGATACCCATGTTAAAAACGTTGTGTCGTTCACCGTCCTACGACTTGCAAATATTATCCCTTAGCAACTAACTTATGTAAGTTTCAATTACACAGCAACAAACATTTGTACCTGTCTATATGTCTACCTCTCTCTCTCTCTCTCTCTCTCACTTTCTTTCTCACACACACTCTCTCTCTCTCTCTCTCTCTCTATATATATATATATATATATATCATAATTGTTTCTGATAAACATTTGACATTGTCATTTTACCAGTTACAAGGCAAATACAGGAATGTAGTTTCTTTTCTGCTGAAACACACCTGCAAATCTTTTGGACGTCTGATGTTGCAACATTATTTCGACGACCTAATGACTGCTGGAATGAAGCCACTTTAGCCCAATACCATTTTTTAATTAGGTACTGTTTTCTTTACTCACCTTAGAGGACGACACTCCTAAAAGTAGGTCAAGAACTCATAAATGGTAATGTAAACAAATTAATAGTTTGTGTTCAATCTGGAAATGGACAATATTTATTTGCAGTTTCTACGACATTATTGACACAAATTGTATTCCTATTTTTATTTCTATTTGGAAATTACTTGTAAACTTGCAGTCAGGCAATTACTATACGTTGATTTATTTACACTTTTCTTCAACAGGTTACCTTCTCCTTTTCTAGCAATCACATGTAAACAATTGGCAACATCAAGATTATCACATTAACTACAAAAACCAAAGTAATTTCCTCACAGGTAGGTTTTTTTGTTTTGTTGTGGTATCATTCTTTTTTCAAATTCATTTTCCATACATATATTTGGCAGTGATAACAACTATCTAATTCAATGTTGCTATATGTTTGGGTTTTGCAATTGTTTACTTAACAGGAGCTGCAGCTGTGCTCATCGTCATTAGAAGTCATAACTGTGTAATTTGGCACCAAATATATTAAAAGGAATGTATATTTGTTCCAGAACAATATCAAGTTCATTCTATCAGTTTAAACTATTGAACGAGCAACCATTTTACGCAGAAGCTCAATTTCTCACTTAAGCTCCATTGAAATCAAAGAGACTTAAATGGCGTATATAACAGCCACGCTTATTTATATGGAAAACTAAAATGTACGACCGACATTGTGTATACAGTATCCAGTAAATGGGTTACGCAATTGAAACAGATCCAGTTAACAAAATTCCAGACACAACTTAGTTAAGATGCTAAATCACCTCTTGAATAACAATAAATTAAAATAAACACAATTTTGTAAACCATAATGGAGATTTAACATCACAACAGAGCAACTTCGATGATGCCAGCATTACACACTATTTTCGTCACACGCTTTTCTGAAACCAAATCGACAAATACACCAAATCTGATTATGGCTGATTCACCAAACAACACTGAGTTAAAACATCTGATTAGACTGTTGCTTATATGAAATTCATTTTATTTTAAAGCACATCACAATATTCGTTGGATTACAATAACTACAGGATACAGTATTTGCAAAATACCGAAATATAACTTTCAGTAATAGTTACTATCTCGCCATATGCAATAGCCCTCTTGAACTTCGGTTTTGAAGCTCTGAAAGTTAAGCGGGAAAGTAGGCCTGTTGTAATTTTTTATGCTAAGTCACACAAGCTATAGCATGAACACCAACACTTATAATTTTTATTACCTGATGAAGGCAGCTGAAAGCAGATCAGTAAGGAACGGGGTCTTGAACACCACCACTTATAATAACTAACTTACTTTCCCTTCTATTATATGCATGTATTAATAAGTAAAACTTTTACATTTAAAGGTATTCTAAACATATTGACATTCATGTCCACTATAAAAAGAAGACTACACAAACCCATTTAGATCACACACAAATAAAAAAACAACAAAATAACAGAGTTAACTTAGAAAGCCATCTGAAAATTTCGTTTTCAAAGGTACACTCGGTAACCTTCACCCTGTTTCACAATTCCTAAATATTGTTAGTCAGAATCTTATTTGTTATAAACTTTCTGAATCTAGGTAAGTAACGCATTGAAAGATACAAAAAAATGTTTATTAAAACTGTGAATATCATGATCTTCCAGCTCTAATAACTGCATGCAAGTGAAAAATTTTATATTGAACATACTGGTACACATTCATGTCATGTAAATATAAATAAGTACTTGTATTTGGATTGAAATTACACATCGTCCTACTACTGATGTTGTCCAATATCAACTTCTATTTTTGTTTGTATATGCGATCAATTGATCATATGCTTCTTATTTTTTGTTTAAGTTAAGGTTTAGGATATGTATTCATTTACAATAGACCAAATTAAGATATTTGCATACTATGCATGCATGTAATCATTCGGCTACTGATGTTGTCCAATATCATCTTCTACCTTTGTCCACATATGCAATCAACTCATCATATATCTCTTATTTATTGTTTAAGGTAAGTTTTAGGATTTCTATTCATTTACAGTTGATCAAATTAAGATTTTTGGCCGTTTATCTGGTTTAAAGACTATATCTGCATACTATACATGCATGTGATCCAATGACATTAAAACTGATTATGTGTAATTGCATGCAACCAAGTATCAGTATAACCAGACTTATATACATTGATCTTGCATTCAACCATAATATTAACTAGCAACTTGCACATTACAGTGTCTAACAACACCTCAATTTTGAAATTAACTATTACTCATCTTCGCCCTGTATTCATCCCAGGCAAAGTCTCATTTTGTTATTCAGCTTATACTTTCATTCAACATCCACATAACATTGTCTCCTGTATCAGCTACATATTAATTTTGTTGCTGTTTAGCTACATGTTTGATATATTTGTATGAATTGCATGTTTCATGTTACAACATAATGTTAGTTAAATTCACTAAACCCTGTTTATATTTACTACTTGAATTGGTATTACTTAAACATGGATACACTTATGCTGATATCACAATTTGCAGGATGACAAATAACCGCCTTTATCTTAATGAACTAACTACAACAACTAAGGATTATAGTGTGACAGTCAAAGTTGTAGAAAAAACGCGCCCAAAGTGCTGGCCAAGAAAAGGGATCTTATACCAAAATCTACTTCTCCAAGATTAAAAGGTATTACAAGTTTCCTCATCCTCTATATTAATAATGGAGAAAGCTGAAATATGTGTTAAGTAAGCACTTATACCAAAAAAAAATAATGTTACGGTAACTTCACAGGGTACTAAAATACGTGGCGTACTCTTTGGTGAACAAATTGGACTATACAGCGACGCCTTGGTGTACAACGGCCACTATGAAATTTCAAATGCTCCAATCAAAACTTCTCACAAAGAACAACTAGCAGCTCCAGATAATCACAAGCACCTAATGGTTTTCAACCGTCTGACTAACATTCGTTCTCTAGACAAGGCGCCAGGACCAATTCATCCAAAGTATAAAGACATATGTGAAATACCAAAAGTGGTTGCCACAAATGAAAGATATGGTAAAATAACAACCTTATTATCAGTACTTGTGATAAATACATATGGAAATCTTCCACATATATATCTCACTGACCCTATTTGTATGTAGATGTCATGGGCGTTGTCATCTTTGTCGAAAAACAGACCTACAATATCACCACACAACAGGGCAAAGAATACACAGTTCGAGAACTTGCCATTTTAGATCACAGGTAATTTGAAATGTATCCAAATATAGAGATATTACATTATAAATTTATACAACTTTGTATCTGATCTGTCTATTCCTTATTTATAACTTGTCAACACCGAACATCCACTTCTTATTGCTGCCTTGAACGACTTAGCTTCAACAGACTGCAATTTGCTCTTTTCAAAAGAGGCTAAGTTACAACTGCTAGGCATCACAGCATTGAAACCATGCAATTACAAAGGTAGAATTTAATACCATAATTAAACTTATTATTACAGTTGAAAATGTTTAGACAACTAACTTCACTAAGTACAAATCACAGGTTTCTCTATGGCCAGTACAATGTCAACAACATTTATTCATTCACCGTCTGGCGAAAAGCTGAAAAACCTAGCGGACTGGTAAGACTCCAAACCTAAGTCTGATTTCACCATTTCAGCAACCTCATTGGACAGATAACAGAGGTCTCTAAAAATGCAGGCGCAGCCTAAACCGCACAAACCTGATCGAAATGCAAGAACGCATTTTAAATGGCCGGCGATCATTCCCAAATAAACACAAGGCAACGATCGCAAAACTGCTTATGAAATAGGTATTTAAGTGAGAAACAAATTTAATTTTTACATAAGAAAAACGACCACCTATTCCGAAGCATGAATTATGCATCTGTCACACAGACATATAATTCAGCTCAATTGGAAAAGTATATCCTCAAAGTCACAATACCAAACCCAAGCTTCGACAAGACTAATACATATTTAGGCTGTTCCGAATGTGGAAAACAGATAAATACAAGAGAAGGAGATGTCTACTATTGCACTAGCTGTTTGACAGACAATGTTATATCATTGCCCAGGTAAAAAAATGCTTAAGTGGCAACTCAATCATCCATGTAAGCTGAGCTTCTATAATATCTGCTTACTAACATTTCAAACCACCCAAAAAACAGCGCAACTTTTAATTGCCAAGTTACTGATGGCACTGGAAACTTGTCAGTGACAACATTCACGACAAATGCAGAAAAGATTTTACACATGCAAATCAGTGATATTGTGAAAATGAAAACCAAGGTAAGCTATCATACAATTAAAAATCCTGAACATTTGAATATTCTAAGTTCTATGATTAGTAACTACAAGTTTCAAACTGCACAGGGGAAATATGAAGCATTTCAAGAAAGAATAAATCTTATTCAGGCATCCCAATTCACAATTGTAGTTGCCCCAGCTACAATAACAATAACTAGCAATGCTGTAGAATGGGAATTAGAAAGTGTGGATATCCATACCAGCCGCAGACCCACAGAAACAACAATTGTCTCTTCGTACAACAATGACCAAGCCAACAAAGAACAGTCTTCCAATGACGAAGCTACAGAAAGTTCCTTACACCAAAAATATAAACCAGCTCAGGTTACACCAGCAACATAGGCACTTGTTATACAAACAACACAGAAGAAACCGCCACAACAACCCTGCCAGACAACCCGGAACAACAGTCTCAAAAATTAGATATGAAGTCTGGAAAAAGGACCGTACAAATGCAACAGCAGATACAAGGAAAAATGGAGAAAGTAAGGAAAACAATGTCACAAGTTTCAACTCCAACTGCTGAAACTAACAATCCTAAAAAGAAGGAAAGCACCAGTTCAAATAACCCTTAGACAACTCCGTGCATACGATTTCAACGTTGGAAAAAATAATGTATATTATTAAATTGTTAACTTTTGGGAACACTTGAACTTACTACAGTCAGTGTTCTGTTCTAAAGCAAGTTATACTTGCTTTCGATCTATTACCAATCTGTATCTTTTGAATCATGTATTAAACAAAAACTACTCATGAAACTATGTTCAAATGGCAATATTATAATGCACACATTTTGCTGTAGACATTTGTGTTTGTTTACTAAGCCAAAAAAACCCAACACCTAAACCAAATTACACAATACTCCTTGCTCTTTAGGATTAACTTAAGGAACAACACCAATGTCAAAAAAAAGGAAAAAAAAAAAATTGAGGATGTTATAGTTACGCATGCATTACAAGCAAAATGACCATAAATCAACCTAAACATTTAAGAACTCATACACTGAAATTATAAACACTTTTCCCCAGTTGGTTTAGCGCCACTAACTTATTGTCCCACTCACTTTTAACCCACTATTCCATTGTCAATTATATCTGAGAAATGCATTTAATTTATTGCAGCTTTTCGTTTTTTAGTTAAAAAACAAAATTTTTTTCTTTAAAAAAAAAACACCTAACTTTTAAAGACTTATAAAAGGACTCACACACTACATATAGATTCACAAGTTATTATTACTCTACCAAACAAACACAAGCACTAACCCAACTCACCAGAAACGGCAAACAAGAAAGAAGTGTAGAACAAAAGGTATGAAAGACGATCTCTTATTTATATTCATCTTTGTATAAGATCTCCATACATTTATTCTAAAACTATGACTGACATTAACATCCTCCTCCATAGATTACTGCATGCATATGATAAATTTAATTTACACTTATTCTCTAAACTTGTATACTCTTCATTGCTAATTTGTTATTATTTACTTAGTATTAATATAAGTCCTTTTTATTTGTATGTTTTACATTCTTATGTTATAAGGAAGTCTACACTGACAATGGTTTCCGCCAAATGGTTTCACCATAATATTAATGTTTATGTTAGTATTATTGCCAAATAGTTCATTAGGCTCTTGATCCTTCATACATCTGGGTTTTGTAAATCGCCAATTCAATTGCATGCATGCCCTCACAATCATTGCCATGAAACATTCCCATTTGCACGTTCTTCATTACTAATTTGCTCTCAAATCAATTGCATGCATCTCCTCACTATCGTTGGCATTAATCATTTCCATATGCATGTTGTGCACTACTAACATATTGCTGTTACTAAAATTAAAGATCTGAGCGCATGCAATTGATCAATATTATAGCCATTGTTTCTATTATTTTAGTTGTTCTCCATTATTAATCTTCTACTTTGCAATGTCGTTTACTTCCAAACTACAGTAGTCAATTGTATAAGCCGACCATGCATGGGCTGCTTATTACAAATTACATATCATACACCAAAATAATTGCCCAACACTGCTTAAAACCACTGCACCTGCATATAATCTACACATGATCTGTCTACACATTGCTTTTTTACAAGTTACCTCTGTGTATTAAAACTATTACTCTCAGTTTATTTAGTGATTATGCAATTTGCTATTGTTGTCTCCACTGATTGCATGCAAAAGTATAGTATTTCGTTTAATTGGGTGCGTAGGGATTTTAATAAGGTCGCTCATGAGCTGGCTCATTTGAGGCCATGGACATTAGGTTCTCGTAGTTGGTTGGTTTTTTTTCCGTTGTAGATTGCTGATGTAGTTGGTATTGATTCTATTAATATTACTACTTTGCGCCTCAGTCAAATATTTGTTGGCTAGGTTCATGGTTAGTCAAATATTTGACTCTTATGTTGATCTTTTGTTATTCCCTCATATGACTCTCTGGACATGTTTGTAAAGCTAAAAACTGAAAAAGTATCAGTATTTTTTTTTCATGTCTGTTGTAAAAATTACTGTAGACTTGATACACTTTTATGATAACTAAGGTAGACCTCTTACCAACTTAAGACAGTTCAGAGACACTCGCAAAGTATGATTACTTTCCCTTTTAATTGTTGAAGTTCCTGATATTTCTTGCTGACTGCTTCTGCATTAATTTAAAATTTACCTCTTGCCGCTTGTGCATTACTGTTAGATACCAGGTCATTTTGCATTGCTACAGGTATTTATTGGTTATTATTTCCTCTGATTTGTCTGAGAACTTATAAAGTAGACTGTGAGTTATTTAAAAGATCCGAGATGGCAGTTGGTACCATGACCACATCTAAACGAAAGAAAAATTTAGCTGCTTCTTGCACTATTCTGTCATTTTTCTCCTGTATTTGTAGAATTACTAACGCGTACCTGGCTATCTGATAGACACAAAGGAAATAGGATCTTTTGTGATTGTTTTTGGATTTAGGAAGAGATTGATGGGAGTATGTATGTATAAATACCACTTCTACTTGATATAGATATTTAGATTTTAGATATTTATAGGGGGAAGGAGCTATTTTATATGTCTTAAAACTGGACAACAATTTGAAATTTCTCATAGATACAAACTTAAAACTCTATGAAATTACACCTAATTAAGCATTACAATACGACTGTCAACATATCTTTACGCTTTCAATTGTTTTCATGCAGGATGCGGCCAAATAAAGTATATCTTAGCCAGCTCACAACATCAAGCAAAAACTACAAAGTTAAGGTGCACGTCATTGAGAAAGGACGTCCACAACGATCGCCCACAAAGGGAACCCTATACCAGAACTTGCTGTTAGAGGACGAAAAGGCATTAACTATTCCTACCTATAATAAGCTATTTGCAAATGTTTTAATCTCCGCTAAATCAGACACAACTAATTTAAATACTAACTACATTCTAACAATAACTTGACCACTTGTAGGGAACAAAGATGTGCGCCACACTCTTTGGGGAACAAATAGAAGGATATAAGGACGTCTTAATGTATAATGGTGAGTATGAAATTGCTAATGCACCAATCAAACCTTGTGACAACAAATGGCGAATATCTACATCAGATTTAAAGTACCAAATGCAATTTGGCACGCCAGCAATTGTGGAACGCGCTGACAGTAGTCAAGGACCCATCCTACCCGAGTATAGAAGCATTGCTCAGATTCCTAAAACTGCTGACCCAGACGAAAAATTTGGTAAGAGTAAAAACTTACGCCAGCACTCATCCACAATTCATTACTAATATAAACTGACTATAATGCCTAATACCTTTACAAAAATGTCCAGATATCACTGCTGTTGTTATATTTGTGGAAAACCACCCACGAAGAATAACCAGAGATGAAGGACGTGTAATTGCTGTCCGTGAAACTTCCGTCATTGATCACAGGTAATTGTCCTACTAATTGAAAATCAGCCACTACTAATAAACAATATATAACTTTCTTACTAATTTATGCAAATGTCCTATACACAACACATCAGCACTGAGCAACCGCTATTCATTTCTGCTTGGAACGACTTGGCTGAAGAAGAATCGAATCTGCTGCTACAAAAAGCAGAGCAACTACAGGTCGTGGGTTTTACAGCACTCAAAGTGTCACCTCACAGAGGTACAATCATCTTCCATTTTCAAATATTACTTTACAAAGTCAAAATGCAAAAAATAACTACATACACAAACACAGGTTTCTCAATGACAACTACCATGTCAACAACAATCCTACATTCACCTGACGGTGACAAGGCTCGCGCTTTGGAGGACTGGTAAACCCTTCACGTAGCATTTTTTATATTTAATATGAAACAACCTTAATAACACCTTCACATCCAAATCCAGGGCAGCTCGCCACAAAAACAAACTATGCCAAATCCAAGCAAGAATTCTAGCTCTCAAAGGCTTAATGGGAAACCAACAAAACACAACAATTGCTAAACTACGCATGAAAAAGGTAATACAAACTTGTCTTTTAAAAATCAATGTACTTCTCGCTACCTGATACAAACTTGTCTTTTAAAAATCTTATCTCCAAATTGTCTGCTTGTTAGATGTTGTCACTGTTAGTATATGCCACAACAAAAAATTCACAATATTGAATTGTCTAACAACCACATAATATGCAGGCAAATAACACCCTTCAAGATGAAAGATATAGTCTGCAAGTCACTATACCAAAACCTGTCTTTGAAAAGATAAACGCATATTTAGGATGCTCAAACTGCAACAAGCGTAAAAACACTTCAACAGGAAATACCTTTATATGCTCAAACTGTACAAAGATAGAAGCTAAATCTATCCCAAGGTAAAAAATATCCTTTACTCTATAGTTACTAATACAGCTAATCCTACAAATCTATAACCCACTTCCTAATAAGCCTTACAGGGTGACATTCAACTGTGAAATTTCTGATGGTACTGGCACACTACCAATAACAGCTTTCACCGCAGACGTCGAAAAAATGTTTGACATGCTTGCTCCAGATATTTTCAGGATGAAACATACGGTATGTACTTTATTATTCCGTCCTAATTTCTAGACTTTAAGTTCTACACATATAAACAAAAACCAAACTCACAAACGCACACTACATTTACAGGAGAACACTGAAAGATTTGAACTGCTCAAAAGCAATCTCCAGACATCTGCAATAACAGTTGAAGTTGGACCTAATACGACCCTCTCAACAAACAATGTACTACACTGGGTGTTAAAAAAAGTAGTAAACTTAACAGAAGAAACACCATGTGCATCACTTGATAGCCATATTCCTTCTAACTGCGCACAAGTCTGCTCCCTTGAAGCCTCTGACCAGAATAACACAGAAACAACCTTGACTATAGCATCTGCCAACGACATTCAATCTGAAAACAGAGGGAAAGAGCATCAAGTTGCAGATAATACACCCATTATAGCAACTTCAGATGAAGCACCTAAGCTTATCTCCGTGAAAATCGAAGGATCAAAATCAAAGAAACCAAGTAGCTACAACAACCAGTAATTTCAACAGCATGATATTCATAACAAAGCCACTACGCAAAGATAACAATATGAAGTTACGTCTACGTAACATAAGTATGTACTTTATAACAAATATAATATTTTGGAAGCACCAGTAATATTTAGGACCAAATGAAAAATGTAATAGGTGCATATAATCTTTTCGTTATGCATGTGTAAGACGAACAACTGCTATTGTAAATACTAATGCTATGGTTAATTACAGTTTCTACAAATATTATACACAACTTAACATTCAAAACACGTTTAACCAAATTGGGGCACCGCTCCCGATAGGGCGCGGGGCAACAACTAGTAACTACAAAAGATTATATCCATTTAGAACTTATCATGTCCACACCTATAGTATATGCTAAAAATACCAAGCAGTATTCTAGGAGATATGTTTTAGGCGGGAAAAGTTGGAGTTTCGCCTACTCATTTAGTAAATAGGGGATTAGGTTATAACTTACATACAAGGCTTATATCTCTCTGATATAACAATTACCATAAATTTGTTTTATGAAAAGATTTATATCTTAGAGAGAAGACTTCCTAGGGTTTATATGGAAGTTTCCTCAAAGTTTAATCTTCGATCTTTCCTTCTTGTTTAAGGTTGATCTCTACGACCTGGTGCGTAGGTTTCATGTCGTCGTTTGTTTCTCCTGTTAGGGTTTTCGCGTCGTTGTTAAGGTTTCGTTTTTTAGGTTTTTGTTTGCTGATTGATTTACATTTGTGTTAAAGGTTTTTTTCGTTTGGGGTACGAATGGAAAGAGGAGGCTGTAGCAAGGGGAAAGAGGTGATGGGTGTGAAGGAGGATGAAGGTGGTCCAGTTTTCGATTGGGATATTAGTGGAGAGGAGCGAAAGGAGGTCTAGGAGCTTATTATCGTTGGGAGAATATGGGCGTAAACAACGGTTAATGTTCGCGTAGTCATTGATATGATACTAAGATTATGGAATCTGAGGGGAAGGTGATAGGTAATGTATTGGATGCCAAGGAAATGATGTTTATCTTTCGGTTTGAAGATGAATGAGATAAAATTAAGATCTTTGAAGGGCATTCATGACACTTTGATAAGTTCGCATGGTGTTTTAACGAACCTAATTCAGAAGGGAAGATGACGGATACCCCGCTCTATCATCTTCCCATCTGGACACGCATATATGACGATCTTCCTATCCAAGGTCGTACTAATGAAGCTAATCTACAATGACTAGGGGCGCAACTTGGTAAATATGTGGTGAAGGACGTGGCTCATTTTCCAGAGATGGAGAGAGCGGTTCGGTTGCGTATTTTGCATGATATTCATAAACCTCTCTAGAAAGCTGCTGAGGTACGGATGCCTAGTAGAAAGGTTATCTCTTTGGAAGTAAAATATGAGCGGTTGCCTATGTTCTGTTATGGATGTGGCGTGCTGGGTCATGATGTAAAGGATTGTGTGGAAGGTCCTTTTGATGATGACGAGCTCGGATATGGGGATGGGCTGCGAGCATCACCATGGAAGGTGGTTAAGGCGGGTTCAGAGAGAAATATTTGAGGAGCGAGAAGGCGATGTTTGAAAAACTACGAAGAACCGCTTTGTCTAATTAAAGTAAAAGTGGAGCAGAAGCTCAACCTGCATACCCTGACCCTGACCCAGCATTAACTTGGTCCCAGGCCAGGGCAAGCAACCAGGATAACCCGCACTCAGTTAACCAGCACCAAGGCTCAGTTAGGACCACATCCAAAGTCTTAGTTCATGGTTTTCAGTCAGCTTCACCCTTGTCCTAATTCAGCTTAAGTCCTAGGACATGTACCAGTGTAAATAGTCAAGCAGGAACCATAACAAGGGATAACAACAGCAATTCAGAAGAATTTGTGGCTCAAGGACTGCAACAGGGTCCTAGTGTAACACCCCAGTTATTGGGAGTAAGGTTGTCCCACATCGGGAAATTGAGGAGGTTGTGATATGTTTATAAGGGATTCCACCCACCACTTAGTAACAAGGCCTTGTGCTTTTTGGCTTAAGTGAGGACAAGTAATGGGCCCAAAGGTACATATCCCATCTTATTGGGTTGTCTTACGACCGTGGTGGGTCGGGTTGTTATACCTAGCTCTAGTTTGAATGCAAAATTTGGGTGTTATATGAGGGAGTCCTCTTGTGTGAATCACCAGACAAGAACTCAAGCCAAGCTAAAGCTTTTTAATGATCCTGCACAAGCCAACAAAAGCCTGATTTGCTTTTTGCTTTATTGTTTTATCAGTTTGTCTAGTTGTGTTGTTTTCCTCCAAAAACTTAACCGTTACCTTTGTAATGTAACAAGGGCCAATCTGAACCATTGGATGGTCCTGTGTGAACGTTGTAACCTATTTCACTTGGCCTATATAAGCCAAGATGCATCAATGAGAACAACAGACTACTTGAAACCAAAATTGATTTTTTGAAAACACTCTCTTGGCTGTGTGCTGGAGATTTGATCTTTGCTTAGTGCTGGATTAGTGAAATCTGAGTCTTTGCTGTGTGCTGGATTCAGAGCTCACACCCCTACCTCATTGGCTTAGTGCTTTGAGGAGGGTACTATCCTATTCACAGTCACTTCGGTCATATTCAGGAAAACTAGTAGAATATCAGTCTTTGAGCAATTATTAAAAATACTTAGAAGTCCTCTAAATTCACCAAATTTGGTATAATTTCAGTTTACCCTCTTAACTAAATTGTCACCAAGTTTCATAATTTTAGGAGTTCATTTACTATTTTTAATCAAATTAAACTTTTAACTGCACCCGGGTGAACAAATTTCTGATTTGAGTATTTATGCTGTACTTTTGGGTTAAGTAGGCCCTCAAATACAGTCCAGAAAGTAAGCATGGGCTAGATATGAAGAGTATAAATTTAGATATGGCGTAAACAGGGAACTTGGCGGTGGAGAAGAATGGGTGGGCTGATGAGAGGGGGATGACGCAAGAGTTGATTGGAGAAGTTGACCTAGTGATGGGCTTACATAGGATTGTTTCTGGTATGATGGACACGGACAATGAGGGTATAGGCTACATCAAGAGAGTAAGGGAGGATACTCACGTAAGGCGCATAGGGGATACAAGGGAAGCTAATGAGGAGATATTGAAGAGGATGGAAGATACGAGTGATATGAAGGTGGTGAATGGGGGAGGAAAGGAAGGAAATATTGTTGATATGGGGCCGAGGGAGGAAGGGGATGATCGACATGGGGAAGGAGTTGTTGAGGGAGGTGGGGTAAGTAATATTAAGTATGTAAAAGGGGAGTCGACGTGGAGGAGGATAGTGAGAGGAGGTGAAGGTGTCAGACAGGAGATGTTGTGGGAATGAGGGGGTGGGGATGGTGGCTCTGGGGGAGAAAACGGGGAAGGAGCAAGGTGGATGTCGACAAGGCTCAAGGAGGTTATAAGAATCTCAAAATCATGGATATATGTTCATGTGAGGTGGAGGTTGAGAGAACTCAACCTTGCCGGGCCCAATGAAAATCCTTAGCCTTAAATGTAGGGGGTTGGGCAACCCCGATGCAGTAGGCGGACTTCGAAACCTTATTCGAAGAGAGGCCCCTTGTATAGTGTTCTTGTGTGAAACTAAGTTAGGAAGTGTAGATATTAAAAGAATTAAAGCGGGTTTGCACGGGTATGTGGGAATGGAAGAGGATTGTGTAGAACGGTCGGGTGGGCTCGCCCTTTTATGGAAGGAGGAGATCCCGTGTACTTTTCGGTCGGCTTCAGTACATAATATGGATTTCAACATTGAAGTGGATAATTTAAAATAGAGGGTGACGGGTTTTTATGGATGGCCAGCTGTTCAGGACCGTTACTTATCTTGGCAACTCCTCTGAATCCTTGCGCAACAGTCGGACATTCCGTGGCTTTGTTTAGGTGACTACAATGAGATTCTGTATTCGACAAAAATGAAAGGTGGACAGAGAGCTCAGTGGCAGATGAATAATTTTAGGGCAGCAGTAGAAGATTGCGGACTTTGGGACTTGGTACAGGAAGGGTATGAGTTTACTTATAATAACGGGAAAGAAGGAGCTGACAATCGGCAATGCAGGCTTGATAGGGCGCTGGAAACTGAGGCGTGGATGCAGTTATACTCGTATGCTAGATTGATTCACCTTGATCATGAGTGGTCAGATCATGCTCCGATTATGGTGAAGCTTGATGTTAGGACGGATGGTGGTGGGGGGAGAAGAAGGAAATTTCGGTTTGAGCAGATATGGGTTGGCAAGGATGGTTGTGAATAGACGATCTGCAATGCATGGAATAGAGGAGACTATGATCTGTTGGAATCTATCAAGGAATGTGCAACTGATCTTTTAAAATGGAAAGGAACGAGTATTGGGAGCATCTTATGTGATATAAAAGCAAAGAGAGTGATTCTTAAATCACTATGATGTGACCATTATTTGAGCATATTTAGTCCCCTTATTGAGCCTATTTTGCATACTATTATAACATTCTATAGCCATTTTATCCGTCAAATGCTTTCTATTTTGCTTTCCTAGCGCATTTCGTATGTTTTGTAGGAAAGAAGATAATAAGGCGGAAATTCCCATCTTTCTTGCATATTTGGAAGCTTATTGATGATATTAGATGGACTAGTATGAAGAGGAGGCAAGAATGATGACCAAGGATGTAGGAAAAAAGAGAATATAGAAGGATCATAGGGTTAAAAGTAAGAATGACGAGAGGGAAAGCATTACATGAAGAAATTGCTCGAAAACCGAACCAAGGGTTTCTCCTTTGGCTCTGAAAGTATGCTAGATGGAACGGCGTCGAAAAATCAAGTAATCTAGGCTTTTGAATCACTCCAATAGGAGTCCGGATGAGAAAATGACGTCCGTTTTACAATCCGAGCTCAAACAAAGAAGCTGTCCGCCAATCCGCTCGTCCCGAGACTCAAGACGCTCGTCCCCTGAGACAATCCGCTCGTCTTGCTCCAAATCCGCTCGTCTTCCCCTGCTACAGTCCGAGCGTCCCACCCACCAATCCGCTCGTCTTGAGGCCTTGCAATCCGAGCGTCCCGAGACCAATCCGCTCGGATTCCCTTACAGCAACTTTCGTTTTCTTCTTTCTCCATTCAAGATGCGCATATTTTTCAAAGACCGGAGTCTCTCTTGAGACCGGCGATTTCCTACCCAACAATTAGCATTGTTAAATTACTATTTTACCCTTGCTTAACCAAATGATGCTCTATTATATATACCCCATTTGTAATAATCAAACCATCAAGTTTTTCATTAGGTTAAATCAATCCTTACTTAGATTAGATTAGGAGTAGATTAGAATAGATTATCATTTAATCTTTCCACAAATTATACATTAATCTTTCCTTAATTATTGTTCAAGTTTAGTATTGAGTAATTCAAGTTTATTATTGGGTAATTAGAAGATTACTGGGTTTATTGGGAGATTGACAACCTTCCATCAATCATCAAGTTCTTCTATTATTCTTTGCATTATTATTTTGGAATCTCCATAGGTATAATTCTCTTAATCCTTGTTTTAATTATTGTTAATCTTTCTTACTTGTTCATCATGTTTGGCTTTGTTAGTATGATTGACAACCTTATTAACATGTTAAACTTGATCATGAGTGAGTAGTTACTTAGCTAGGATTAATGGGTAATTAGGGAAAATAAACATGGGGAATGATTCATGCTTAATCTAATATGCTTCCATAATTAATTTGCTTGCTTGTTGTGATTTCAACTTATGCACATGTTATGTTTGATGAAATGCTAAGCCTATGTATCCTTGCATTTACAACCATCACTTATCTTTTCAATGAGACTTGTAAGACATAAACCAACTCGAGTCTAATTAGACCATGCATATAGTTGGATAGGGAGGATTAAGTCGACTTGTAGGTGTTGTACAATCTAATCGATTCGGCCTCGGGACCCAAACCTTCCTAGGATTGTAAGATATAAACCAACTCGATCCATCACAACAATAATTGCTTGCTTATAATTGAGAACATATTTGTATGATCAACTCCCATGAATCCCTTATGAACCCATGATATCCTAGCATTTTTAATCAATTGTTTACATCTTTCCTTTTGTTGCTTGTTTATTGCTTTTATTAGATTAGAATCATCAACCCATTATAATTGTGACAACCCCAAGCACAACCATAATTAGATTGAATAATTTGAGTAACCACCGTCCCATGGATCGACCTCGACTTACCACTAACTAGTTGTATGTTGAGTATTATAAATGTGTTTGATTGGATGTGACCCGACGACATCCTCCATCAAAATGGCGCCGTTGCCGGGGACGGTGTTGTTTATTTGAATTGTTCTTTTGTCTAGTTTTAGTTGTGCTTCTTTTTTCTTGAGTTTTATTGTACTTATTCTATTTCATATGTTTATCATGTCTACATTCACTTTTTGGCAATATGGAAATGAGTCTTTTGATAAGTACATTGCAAGATTTGAAGGTTATATGACTCATGCTTGACATCATGGTTTTACTCTTTCAAATTATGAAGTATGTTGTGTTGTTTATAATGGCATGAACCTTGAAACCCGCAACTTGGCATTTCACTTGAGTGGTGGTAGAATTTGTGAGATGAGTTGTGAGGAATTTTGGGAATTTGTTGAGTTCATGACCATTCATTGTCTCAAGCAAACTATACATGACATATTTGAAAGTGCCAAGGAAGGTATAGAAGCGATAAAAAACACATTTCAAAAATTCATTGAGGAAAACTATGATGAAAATGAGATTTGTGAGGATGAGAAACCTTCCTATAACCTTGAGCCAATCCACTTTGCCCACAAAATTACCCCACCTTGGGAAGATGGAGTGCTAGATGAGGAGAGTGATGATGAGGAGGAGTACATTCTTGATTGTGAAACTAATGCTTGGATGCCGTCATCCTACTCCTCTTGTGTTTCAATGAAATCAACCTCCATGGAATTTGATGTTAATGGGCAAAGTGAGAATGATATGGATGTGAGCTTGAGAGAAAACTCACCCTTTGAGGATGACATATTTGAGGGAGACAGTTGTGTTGAGCTTGGTGAGCCTTGCTATGACAACCCCTTTGATAATGGACCTTGTTGGGATGAGGAATATGATGAGGACATTTGGGAACCCCAAATAAACACCCTTAAAATCACCTTGGATGATAATGAGAGTACTTGCATTGAATGTGGTGATTTTGACTATTTGGAGGATGAGTTGAGTGAATTGCCAATCAACTACCCATTTCATGTTCCTTCCATCCATCATTTCTCTTATAATTTTTGTCATAATGTTCTTTACATGCTTGTTCGGTCTCTTACTTGGGCATTATTTCATTGCATAATTTTGTGTTGTTATCCATGCCTATTTATTTCTCACTCCCAAGAATTTGACCGACTTCTACGTGCTTTGAGTGCTAGTGATAATCTTCTATGAAATTGTTCATTAATAATCTTTGATTTAATGGAGTTCCAGTAACCATTAATTTGTATATATGCATTTAGTATAGTTTGCATTGTAATATATCTCACATGATTCATGTAGTTAGTTGCATGTAGACTAGAATTCATGCATAATCACTAATGACCAATCCTATTCTTGCCTACACTAGAGATAGTGTTTAAATCGGTTTGGGGAGGTTTGATCATAGGTGACCATAGTTTACTAGAAATCATGCATCATATAATATAGTTTAGATTGCATTCATTTGTTATGTATGTCATATAGAATTGCATTTAGTTAGAGCATGCATTCATATCATTGCATTTAATAAAAAAATCCAAAAACATGTTTTTCTTTTTCATTCCTACTTCTACATGTACATTGAGGACAATGTCCAAAATAAAGTGGGGGATGAGAATTTATATTCCAAAATGCATAAAAATTGAAAAATTTCGAAAAATCACAAAAATATGTCTTTTAATTTCATAAAAACAAAATCCATAAAAATTTGAAAATTTCAAAAACCAAAAACATGTTCTTTAATTTAGTAGTGTAGAATTGTATATACTTGTGCTTTTGTTCTCTTCTCACATAGATACAACACTACATTTGAGGCATTAGCAAGGGAAAATGAAGACCGCTTGGTATGATCGTTCTAATCTCTATTTCCCTTCCATTTCTTTTTCATTATTCATATGAGGAGGATGGGCTTACATGTCAAGGAGGATGTGGTGTATTTTGTTGTTGCGGTTTGTGTATATATGTGTTGTTAGGATTGCATTTAGATTATTTCGCATATTAGTTGGTAGAATCATATGCATTAGGATGTATATATGATAGTTGCATCTTGGCATGTAGTTGCATGTTAGAAAAATTTTGTGAAACCGTCTACTTGGGAAGCTTGATAAGTGTATATAGGCCCTAGTAGATGCTTTTTCTTCTTAAGACTTTGCTTGTTAGAATACTTGTAAAACACCCTAGGATGTGTCATGCTAGTATCCTTTGACCCATGGATTAAGGCCTAGTCAAGAGTACCTTCTGGTGTGATAACTCCTTGGCTACCGTTTATTCCAAGGTGACCCTTGAAACCATGCAACCATCATTCATCCATGTTCTACCATACATTTTGTCATCAAAGGGAATATGGGCACAAAAAGAAATTGTTCAAAAAAATTTGAGTTCAAGAAATGAAAAGAAAAGTGAAAGAAAGTTTGCAAAATGCATCAAATGAAAAGAGGGGCAAAAATAGACTCATATGCTTCAAATATAAGGCACCCTAACTACATATGGGGTGACTTTGAAAATGTTCAAAAGAAAAATGCAAAAAGTTGAAAGTTGTCAAGTATTGAAATGCCAAAAATCAAAAGAAATGGCAAGAAAGTGTTCTCAAATGTTATATGCCACAAGAAATTGGGAGGGAAAACAAACAACAAAAGCAAACTCCCAAAATGAAACTCAAAATCTATCGATCCCTTTATCCATCGTATCCATTTTTGTGCATGGTAGAGAGGGGACGACCCTTCTTCTTGCCTAGGCAAGAGGGGGAATTCCGCGATCCTCCAGTGTTTCTAACACCATAGGGAGTATATTCTTGACAAAAGCATTTAACAATTGAGGACAAAGGTACCCTAGCTTGACACAACTTGGAGGTGATTTATTGGTATCCTTCTAGGCTTAGTAGTTTGAAGAAATTGCATCTATGAAGGAGTGTGTACCCTTGAATTGCTTCCCTTGTAGATAATTTCCGCCACTTAGATGAGGAAAGTGGCTATTCTTTTGTAGATGCATCCATTACTTGATTTTGTGTGCTTTAATGTTTGGATGTGTCGCCATTTTGGCAAGACCCACCTTGCCTTACAAGAAGGCATCCTACCTCATGGTTGTCTTGTTGTGAGTTGAAGGGGCGGAGTGAGACTCGCTAATTGTCTCATATCGGCTATATTAGTAGGTTAGTTTAAATAAAGGTCTAGTTTTTGTCACCTCTTTACTCGGGACGAGTAAAGGTTCGGTTGAGGGATATTTGATGTGACCATTATTTGAGCATATTTAGTCCCCTAATTGAGCCTATTTTGCATATTATTATAACATTCCATAGCCATTTTATCGATCAAATGCTTTATATTTTGCTTTCCTAGTGCATTTCGTATGTTTTGTAGGAAAGAAGATAATAAGGTGAAAATTCCCGTCTTTCTTGCATATTTGGAAGCTTATTGATGATATTAGATGGACTAGCATGAAGAGGAGGCAAGAATGATGACCAAGGATGTAGGAATAAAGAGTATACAGAAGGATCATAGGGTTAAAAGTAAGAATGACGAGAGGGAAGGCATTACATGAAGAAATTGCTCGAAAACCGAACCAAGGGTTGCTCCTTTGGCTCTGAAAGTATGCTATATAGAACGGCGTCGAAAAATCAAGTGATCTAGGCTTTTGAATCACTTCAATAGGAGTCCGGATGAGAAAATGACATCCGTTTTACAATCCGAGCTCAAACAAAGAAGCTGTCCGCCAATCCGCTCGTCCCGAGACTCAAGACGCTCGTCCCCTGAGACAATCCGCTCGTCTTGCTCCAAATCCGCTCGTCTTCCTCTGCTACAGTCCGAGCGTCCCACCCACCAATCCGCTCGTCTTGAGGCCTTGCAATCCGAGCGTCCCGAGACCAATCCGCTCGGATTCCCTTATAGCAACTTTCGTTTTCTTCTTTCTCCATTCAAGATGCGCATATTTTTCAAAGACCGGCGAAAAGGAGACCGGAGTCTCTCTTGAGACCGGCGATTCCCTACCCAACAATTAGCATTGTTAAATTACTATTTTACCCTTGCTTAACCTAATGATGCTCTATTATATATACCCCATTTGTAATAATCAAACCATCAAGTTTTTCATTAGGTTAAATTAATCCTTCCTTAGATTAGATTAGGAGTAGATTAGAATAGATTATCATTTAATCTTTCCACAAATTACACATTAATCTTTCCTTAATTATTGTTCAAGTTTATTATTGAGTAATTCAAGTTTATTATTGGGTAATTAGAAGATTATTGGGTTTATTGGGAGATTGACAACCTTCCATCAATCATCAAGTTTTTCTATTATTCTTTGCATTATTATTTTGGAATCTCCATAGGTATAATTCTCATAATCCTTGTTTTAATTATTGTTAATCTTTCTTACTTGTTCATCATGTTTGGCTTTGTTAGTATGATTGACAACCTTATTAACATGTTAAACTTGATCATGAGTGAGTAGTTACTTAGCTAGGATTAATGGGTAATTAGGGAAAATAAACATGGGGAATGATTCATGCTTAATCTAATATGCTTCCATAATTAATTTGCTTGCTTGTTGTGATTTCAACTTATGCACATGTTATGTTTGATGAAATGCTAAGCCTATGAATCCTTGCATTTACAACCATCACTTATCTTTTCAATGAGACTTGTAAGACATAAACCAACTCGAGTCTCATTAGACCATGCATATAGTTGGATAGGGAGGATTAAGTCGACTTGTAGGTGTTGTACAATCTAATCGATTCGGCTCCGGGACCCAAACCTTCCTAGGATTGTAAGATATAAACCAACTCGATCCATCACAACAATAATTGCTTGCTTATAATTGAGAACATGTTTGTATGATCAACTCCCATGAATCCCTTATGAACCCATGATATCCTAGCATTTTTAATCAATTGTTTACATCTTTCCTTTTGTTACTTGTTTATTGCTTTTATTAGATTAGAATCATCAACCCATTATAATTGTGACAACCCCAAGCACAACCATAATTAGATTGAATAATTTGAGTAACCACCGTCCCATGGATCGACCTCGACTTACCACTAACTAGTTGTATGTTGAGTATTATAAATGTGTTTGATTGGATGTGACCCGACGACATCCTCCATCACACTAAATGAGAAAGAGCAGATTGGAGCAGTTGTGAGGGAAAGAGGAAGAGTAATGAGAGATATTGCCCGCCTGCTCAGGCAGGAGGAAACTTTCTGGAGACAAAGATTGAGAGCTATTTTGCTTAAAGACAAGAACACCAAATACTTTCATAATAAGGCCAAACAACGAAAGTAGAAGAATTTTGATACGTGCAATTTATATAAACTTTTTAGCCTCTTATTGCACGCATTTCTATGCCATTCGTATCGCTTTGTATTGCAAAATGCCCCAAATTGGCTACTTTGGTTTGTTTTGTCTTAATTGCATAAATGGAACCAAAAGTAGTGGAATCGCATCTTATTCGTCCCATTTATCATGCATTGTAAGGAGGCGGAGACTTAGAGCAGAAGTCGTACCTCGGGAAGCGTGAAAGAAGGTCTTATGAAGCTACCAAGACGAAGTCAAGGCTGATTTCAGTGGGAAGTACTCGATCGAGAGCTTCTGAAGTCTGATCGAGTGTTTTGGCAGATGCTGGAGTTCGATCGAGTGATTTATATACTCGATCGAAATGTGCTGAATTGGAAGAGTTCGATCGAGAGCCTGAAGTGCTCGATCGTAGTTTTGCTGGAGAAGTCCTCGATCGAGTTGTCTGAAAGGACTCGATCGAGTGGTTTGCTATGTTACACGGGTTAATTGTTCCGTGTTTAGGTTTATTTTAGTTAATTTTCATTTCCCTATATACAGGAGTCGTGATTAGGTCATAACTTTTTCTTAGACTCTTAATTACGTTTATCACACTCTACTTTATTCTAATTGCTGATGAACTTTTCTCTGCCTCTTTTCTCTCCGGATTCGAACTTTGTAATCTTTCCTTTCTCTTTAATCTTAATTCTTTGTTTGCTCTCATTAATTGTTCTCTTATTTTAGTTTATTCTTTTTTATCATCCCTTTATTATGTCTCTTATTAGTATGCTTATCGTTATTATTGTTGACTGCATTAAAAACATGAGTAGCTAATCTCCTTATGTTAGGATTAGGGAATCCATGGTAGTGATGAGACGATGTAGTGAATAGACTAGGTGATTTACTTGTGAGAATCTGTGACCATAGCAATATAATTGTAACATATTTAGTTGAGTGCACGCTTCTAAATAATCTTAATTTGGTTAACTTTGTTCCTGGATCGGAAGATTGGAATAAACAGACCTGCTATGAATAGTAGACTACCCTAATGAGGACGGAAGTTAAGTTAGTGGAAATCTAGGGTGGATAGCGGACCGGAAGAACCTTTCCCTTGCCATTCTCACAGTAGATTGTCTAGGCTATTTGTGACTGAGTCGATAAACTACCATGGTGAACCGAAATCCTGACATACCTCTTTTATCTGATCACATATCGCTATTTTCCTGCTTTACTGCTCTTATCTTTACTGCTCTTGCCCTTAATCTCTATAGTATAGAAAATAAAATACAAACCCCCTATTTGTGACTTAGATAGACGGACTTGCAGATAGATACCTTGCCTCCTTGTGGAGCTCGACCCTACTTATCACTAGCTTATGTTAGTTATATTTAGGTATTTATTTTTGGTACATAACGACCGTATCAAATTTTGGCGCCGTTGCCGGGGAGGCAATAGCCTGTTTATCTGTGTTTGTTTCGTTTATCTCTTTTGGACTCAGGGAATTTTTATTCCTTGAGACAGTTCTCACTTATTTCCTTTAGTGTTGTGTATGCCCAGGTCTAATAGGTCAGAATTAGTTCCTGCTGATCCTGAGCCAGAAAGAACCTTTCGTCATAGACTAAGACTGCAAAGGAAGATTCAAAAGGAAGTCTTGATTACTTTTGAACCCAAGCTACAACATTTTCTGTTTGCAGAAGATCCGTCTTGTGAAGAATACAACTCTATTTCTGATATAAAGCCAGTGAAAATGCCTAATATTACGAGTCACTCAGAGCCCACGGCTGCCTCGATCCCTAAAGGTTTCAGTCTTGCGACCGAGGATGGCAACACTTTCGACATCCGATCGTCCTATTTTAACCTGGTCGAACAGAATCTGTTTCGGGGTGTGGCGGGTGAAGATCCGCGAAAACATATGTAGGTCTTCGCTGACTATTGCTCTACCATTCCCGCTAGAGTGACCGAGGATAAGATTAAGGAAGTCTTGTTTCCTTTCTCTTTGACCGACGGAGCCCGTGAATGGCTCATTGATCTTGATCGTAGTGCAGCCGGTATTACTGACTGGGAGAGTCCGGCCCTTGCTTTTTATAAAAGGTATTTTCCTCCACAACGAATTAATCAACTGAGAGGGAAAATTACAATTTAAGCAGACTCCTGATGAGAACTTGTATGAAGCTTGGTGTCGTTTCAAAAGGTTGGTAAGGTCTCTTCCTCATCATGGTTTTGATCAGTGGTTTTTATGCAACCAGTTCTACAATGGGTTGTATGATGACCACCGTGCTATATTGGATGCCTCATCTAATGGGCGATTTCAGAAGAACAATGATGATGACAAGGGATGGGGTATCATAGAGGAAATGGCTACCCATTATGCTGAGTATGGGAACCCGAGAGGAGGTATTCGTACTGTCTCTTTAGTAGATAGTGTAGTTGTGGCTCAGCTGGAAGCCATGAATGCCCGTTTTGACAGGCTAAAGTTGCAGGCTGTTGGTGATCAACAAACGGTTCACTTGTTGACTAGATAAGAAGCCGTTACTTGTAAGAGATGTGGTTGTAATGATGGTCACACTGCTGTTGATTGTCTAACAGAAAATGAGCAAGTCCTTGCCTTTCAGCAATATAGGCAGGGAGGTTCATACTATAATAATCAGAGTGGAGTCCATCCCAACTTGAGATGGACTAGTCAGAATGTGCTTAATCCTACCCCTCCTCTGCAGCAGCAACAAGCTTACGTTCCTCCTCACAAAGCTCAACAAGGCTTTCAAAAGCCTCCATCCTTTCCACCGCCGCATCGAGGAGCTTCTTCTAGTGGAGTAAGTGAATTGGCTGAGTTGAAGTCGATGATCTAATCATTTACTAAACAGTTGAAGATGACTGACCAACAGAAAGAAGCATCGATAAAGTCACTTGAGACCCAAGTAGCTCAACTTGCCGCTAGCCAATCTACAAGGAAGCCAGGTCATTTACCGTCTCAATCTGAAAAGAATTCATACGAGACGATAAATCTGATAAACTTGCTCAGTGGTCTTTCTTATGAAGGACCCAAAATGTCAACTGTTGAGGATATATCAGACCCGGAGAGTATTGTTGCTGATGGTGAACAGTCATCCATAGACGAAACAGTGCTGCATCCGAAGAAAATACTCGATCGACTCATTTCTGGAGGTCGATCAAGAGGAATTGCAGAGAATAATACTCGATCGACTGATGTTGGGGTTCGATCCAGTAAAGCTGCTAATGAAGAATTCGATCGAGAGGAGGAAATGCCTCGATCGAGTGAATTTTATGAGAAAAGTACTCGATCGAGTGAAATCATACCTCGATCGAGTAATGTTGATAAAGAGGATTTCAATCGAGTATTTGATAATGCTCGGTCGAATGAAAAAGTTGTTGAAAGACCTCGATCGAGACGGAAAAGAGACCAATCGAGTAGAAATGAGTTTGACCCTGTCGAGACATTGGAAGAAAGGAACAAAGGGTTAGAAATTCCTATCACGGTGCCTTTTCCATGGCGATTGCAGAATAATAAGGTTAACCAATAGTTCAAGAAGTTTGCTGAGATCCTGAAAAGCCTTCATGTCAACGTTCCTTTCGCCGAACTGCTTACCCAGGTACCCTCTTACATGAAATTCATGAAAGAAATTTTATCGCGTAAGAGACATATAAATGACCACGAAACGGTGGCTTTGACTGAAGTAGGGACTGCCTTAGTTCAGAATAAGACACCACCCAAACAATCAAACCCGAGTAGCTTTTCAATTCCTTATCATATAGGGACCCACTTGATTGACAACGCGTTATGCGACTTAGGAGCTAGCGTGAGTGTCTTACCTTTGTCTCTCACTAAGAGACTCGATTTGACCAAGTTTAACTATACCAATATGACCGTTCAGATGGTCGGCCGTAGTATATCACGACCACTAGGAGTAATAGAGGACATACTTGTGAAGATCGGGAGATTTTTTATTCCCGTAGACTTTTGTGGTCTTAGACATACCCGAGGACACTCATACCCCTATTATCTTAGGGCGACCATTTTTTGTTTACTGCTCGCGCAGTAATTGACATCGGGGGAAAGACTCTTACCTTCCAGGTAGGAGATGAGGAGCTAATATTTCATCAGTCCAAATCTCATAGGGCGCCTACGCAAGTTCAACCTTGCCATGCCTTACCCTCTATTGACCCAGACACGGACACTCCAGCTGGGAATATTGAATGTTGCGCTACTATAGTAACACCTCCGCCTCAGATTGAGAGCGAAAAGGAGGACCATTCTGCTGTTTTCCTTACTGCAGGTACATACAAAGTGGGTACTAGAGATGCTATCGGTCAAGGTACAGTTGAAGTCAATTCAAGTGATGGGAATGCTGCCAATGCAGATAGGAATGTCAAGGGGAAGAAGAAGGTTAGGGCGTATGTGGACGCCAACTATTCTCCTTCCATCAGTTCGAGTTCAACCTCGTGGCGATCAAAGAGGATGGTCTGAGATGCTGAAGGGACCTCCTCCAGTCAGAAGCGCTCTTGTGGGCTATTACAGTGTTTTGGACGATAGCGGGGAATGCCCCGTTGTAACAATTTGTAATTTTGAATTTCCGTTAAGACATTTTAATTGCGTTTTTAGACTGTTAGATAATAGCTTAGTTAGTTTTAGCGAAAACCGAATATAGACTGCATACTTTTATGATTTGGTATTTGCGGGAAGTGTTTTTGCGCATTTCTATGCAAGTTTGGGGAAGATATGTAGCATTGGGACGTGTGCCATAGGAAAACACCTCGATCGAGTAATTTTTGTACTCGATCGAGAGGATTGCCCAGGAAAAGAGGTCGATCGAGCTGTTTCAGCCACTCGATCGAATTGACGAAATAGAGGAGTTCTCGATCGAGAAGAATTTTACTCGATCGAGTAGAATGGAAGAGGAAGTTCTCGATCGAGTGATTTCAAATCACTCGATCGAGTGAATATGTTTATAACACGCAAGAAGTCTTTCTTTCCCTCCTCTATTTTCATTCTAACATATTCTCTTTCTCTCTTATGCGATAAAACCCACAAAAAATCCCCAAAACCTCCATTAATCTTCCCTTTTTACCAAAATCACCACCCACATTGTGCTTATTGCGAGATTTTCGACATTTTCCCCTTATTCCCTCTTTCAATTTCGTCTTTGTTGCAATTTAATTGAGGAACTAGGGTTTGTTCGAAGTCGGGATTAATCCAATCAATTTCTTGTGCTTTTTGTCGATTTCTTTGCATTTTCTTGTGGGTTATCAATCAAGTAAGTATTCCCCTCTGTTTATTGTTAATTTATTGCCTTTTTTCGACATAATTTAGGGAATTAGGGTTCGATTTTTTCGAAAAATCGTGATAAATTAGGGGAAATTGTATTGTCTTTGATTTTTGATTAATTTGAGGACTTATTTGATTGATTAGGATGGATAGTAACACAATGCCTTCGACTAGTTCTACTGCTACCCTATCCCTGACTGAGACGGTGGTCCCTACTGCTGCCACCGTCGTCTCTACTGTTTCTACTGCCGCTGCCACTACTGTTACTACTGCTGGTACAGTTCCCTCTACGGTGACGACCCCTGCTGCGTTGTCACCGGCTGTCGCAGCTACTTATAGGTCCGCCCTAGTACCACGCCTATCTACTGGACTGGCTTCTTCTTTGGGTACTGGAAGGCGTGGATGGGGTCGAAGACGAGGCACTCCTGCTGCTGGACGTGCCACGTTCCGTGCCGATGAGTCCTTGGACCCGCATCCTGATTACCCAGAGGTACGTTTCGTTAACCCATATCATCGTACCCGTTTTTATGATTTAGAGCGCTGTGACTTTTCTTCTACTAAATTTTTGTGTCAGAACTCCCTTGAGAGGTTGGGAATTTACGAGCCCGTTGTTAAACTATTAAACGGGACGGGGATGGCTGGGTTGACCACTATGAGTGCCTTGACCTATAAGGAGCTGACCCTTGAGTTTTTCAGCTCCTTCACCTTTTCTGCTGCTGCCTACGCCACTGACCCAGACAGCTCGTGTGTCTCCTTCCGGTTGTTTAACCGGACTACGACCTGGACCTTAGATGAGTTTGGTAGTAGGTTAGGTCTGTCTTCCCACGGTGAGTCGGACCCTCCTAGGAAGGTCCTACGTATACTTTGGCGGACCTTGGCACATACACCCTTTGAGGAGCGCAGACTCGCTCATGTCCACCTTTCCCCGACCCGTTACTTTTTGAGTCTCATTGGAGGGACGATTTTCGGCCGTAAAGAGCCTAACAACATTAATAATGTTGAGTTGGCGATTCTCAGGGGCTATCTAAACATTGATAGCGAGGTCCCCTTTGTTCATAATATTGCCTATCTGACTGCTCAGCATTTTAATGCTGTTGGGAAGAAGAAGTCGGGCACCATTGTCTGTGGTGGCATAGCCACCTACCTTGCTCGCTCTATCTTGCCTGACTTCCCTCGTGACCTGGCACATGTTGATAGGGATAAGTACCTAGATGTCTCTGCCATGTTGGCAATGTTTTGGCTAGCTTTTGACCAACGGACTTGGAAGATTTGTGGTTCCTTGCCCGTGGCCTTACCTTCCACCGACCTACCCCATCTTGTACCTTTGACCACTATTAGTGGTAGGTTGCCTCCACCTTTGACCTTCTACCACCTCACACTCGCTCCACCTACCACTACTTCCGCTTCTAAGAAGCGGAAGAGACCTGAGACTGGACAGGGATCCACACAGACCGAGGCTGGGCAGTCTTCCACGCCCACGCCTCCACCGATCCCTATTCCCACTCCTTCTGTTACACAGCCGGTCTACTCGGCTAATTTTATTCCTCCTCCACCTTTTGAGGCGTCCGAGGTCATTGACCAAAGGCGTCGTGACAGTTTGCTTCTCGAGTTGCTTACCAGGTAGGCTCGTATGGAGGGGGACATTGCACTTACCTTGTTCCGTCTATACGAGTATCACATGAGAAGAGGACGCCCCGTTCCTGAGCGCTGGCCACACCCTTCTTTCTACCGGTACCCGGCGGAGGGGTACTCACAGCCAGCTAGCGAGTCGGACACATCTGAAGAGGAGGAGAGATCCCGAGCTGACGAGGGGAGGAGGAGGGAGCAGGAGCGAGATCTCGACTACACGGTGGTGGGAGAGGAGGCGGACACTGCTGACGAGTAGCTACTGGTCTACTCACTTCCCCAGTTTTCTGGATGGTTTGGGGAAGTTCGTCATTTTGTATGTACTTTTTGCTCTTTTCTTTATTTTCGTCTCCTTATTTATTTATTTATTTTGTTCATTCATTTATTGGTTGTATTTATCCCTTTCCCATTATATATACTGCTTGTGTATGCTTAAGGACAAGGAGGGAGTTATCCGTTTTGGTTTGGGGAGGGTATTGCATCCTTTGAGTCTGCATTTTGCATTTGTTTTTGCATTCACGTTTATTTTTCTGCTTGCATTGTATTTTATTTCAAAAAACTCATCAAAAATACAAAAAAATTAGAAAAATTCAAAAATTCAAAAAATATTTACGTTTCATTTTGCATATAGGTTGAGTCGGAATAGTAGATTTCAATGATGAAACTGCACTTTAACTTGTCATATCACTTAAGCCTTGCATCTAATTGGCAGTTATTAGTTTAGTCACGCGCATATCTACGAGTTAATGTTGAAAATATAGCTGACTGTGTAGACTTGACCTGATAAATTGGCAACCTACTTTAAAATTTCTGAGTTTTAGAGTCATATAACTGTTGTCATTCATGACCAGTTCGTGTAGGAATTGAGAGTAGTACTCCTTGCATAACATGTTCATCACTTTTGCAGTTTTATGAAATTCGATTGCTTGTTGCTTGCATACATTCGGGTTTGTGGTCGGTGTCACATGCAGGGAGGTGCTTACAATTTCCCCCTTTATTTAATTTTTACCCATTTAGCTCCACATTAGCTAAATATAGCCTTTTGACCCACTAGCTACACCCAAAGTTAGTCTGCCAGTCAAGCTAGTCTAGTGTAATTTTTGGTATATCTTTTCATATTGTTGCGAGTTTGGCTCATTCTTGTTTGTACGGAGTTGGTAGAAAAAGAAAGAACGTGGGAAGGAAAATGAAAAACGTGAAGTCAGAAGGAAAGAAAAAAGAAAGAAAATGAAAATGAAAAAAAAAAAAAACGTGAACAGGAAGTCAGAAGAAGAAGAAAAAAAAGAAAGAAAAGTTAGTTGAAAAAATACCGACTGTGCTTAGTTTGTTTTTGTGACGGTCTTACTCCTCCATTTTATTTATATATTTTTGAGGAGATTGTGTACCGGGTAGTGAGTTTTGTGCCAAAGAAGGGCACTTATGTTTGAGTTTTAGTCAGCTGAGATTTGAGAATTGGATAGTCGTAAATGGTCCAGTTTACGTGCTAGCTTGACGCTTTACCTCCACATTTCCATAATCTGTTTTGCCTTTTCCTACCTGTAACCTCACTTTCCCATATCATTTGTAAGCCCTCGGCTGTGACGGACATTGTTGGTTGGAATGTATGTATAGTACTCGAATCGTCTATCATTTTTGTTGCACACATGTTATGTAGGTCGCAGTTTAGGTGAGTGACTGTCTTCTCTTTCTCTCTTACACATATACTTTCACCCTTTGCTTCATGAGAGAAGAGTGACCCGTGAGAGTCCGATTTTAATGGTCTTGCAAGGTCGACATGTCAGCTTATTTATAGACATCATACAACTCGTTTGTGTATTGACTGCTGTAGCTATAACTGTTAATTTTTGATTGCATTAAATGGTTTAAGTGAACAAGTTATAGCTAGCTCTGAGTTTTCATATCCGTTCCATTAGTTTGCATTTAGTTTACTCGAGGACGAGTAAAGGTTCGGTTTGGGGAGATTTGATACGTGCAATTTATATAGACTTTTTAGCCTCTTATTGCACGCATTTCTATGCCATTTGTATCGCTTTGTATTGCAAAATGCCCCGAATTAGCTACTTTGGTTTGTTATGTCTTAATTGCAGAAATGGACCCAAAAGTAGTGGAATCGCATCTTATTCGTCTCATTTAGCATGCATTGTAAGGAGGCGAAGACTTAGAGCAGAAGTTGTACCTCGGGAAGCGTGAAGGGAGGTCTTATGAAGCTGCCAAGACGAAGTCAAGGCTGATTTCAGTGGGAAGTACTCGATCGAGAGCTTCTGGAGTCCGATCGAGTGTTTTGGCAGATGCTGGAGTTCGATTGAGTGATTTATATACTCGATCGAAATGTGCTGAATTAGAAGAGTTCGATCGAGAGCCTGAAGTGCTCGATCGAATAGTTTTGCTGGAGAAGTCCTCGATCGATTTGTCTGAAAGGACTCGATCGAGTGGTTTGCTATGTTACACGGGTTAATTTTTCCGTGTTTAGGTTTTCTTTAGTTAATTTTCACTTCCCTATATAAGGGAGTCGTGATTAGGTCATAACTACTTCTTAGACTCTTAATTACGTTTATCATACTCTACTTTACTGTAATTGTTGCTGAACTTTTCTCTGCCTCTTTTATCTCTGGATTCGAACTTTGTAATCTTTCCTTTCTCTTTAATCTTAATTCTTTGTTTGCTCTCATTTATTGTTCTCTTATTTTAGTTTATGCTTTATTATCATTCCTTTATTATGTCTCTTATTAGTATGCTTATCGTTATTATTGTTGACTGCATTAAAAACATGAGTAGCTAATCTCCTTATGTTAGGATTAGGGAATCCATGGTAGTGATGAGACGATGTAGTGAATAGACTAGGTGATTTACTTGTGAGAATATGTGACCGTAGCAATATAATTGTAACATATTTCGTTGAGTGCACGCTTCTAAATAATCTTACTTTGGTTAACTTTGTTTCTGGATCGGAAGATTGGAATAAACAGACCTGCTATGAACAGTAGACTACCCTAATGAGGACGGAAGTTAAGTTAGTGTAAATCTAGGGTGGATAGCGGACCGGAAGGACCTTTCCCCTGCTCTTCTCACAGTAGATTGTCTAGGCTATTTGTGACTGAGTCGATAAACTACCATGGTGAACCGAAATCCTGACATACCTTTTTTATCTGATCACATGTCGCTATTTTTCTGCTTTACTGCTCTTATCTCTACTGCTCTTGCCCTTGATCTCTAGTAGTATAGAAAACAAAATACAAACCCCCCATTTGTGACTTAGATAGACGGACTTGCGGATAGATACCTTGCCTCCCTGTGGAGATCGACCCTACTTATCACTAGCTTATATTAGTTATATTTAGGTATTTATTTTTTGTACATAACGACCGTATCAAATTTCATAAAGCAAATTATATATGATGATGGCCGAGTTTATATAGATATTGATGGCATTAAAGGAGCTGTTATACGGTATTTTGAGGGCCTATTTGCGTCGACCAGTTCGTGTAATTTTGTTGAGATATTGATCGGTATTGAGGGTAGGGTAACAACCGAGATGAATAATATTCTTCCAGAAGATTATAGAGCAGAGGGGGTCATTGAAGCTCTTAATAAAATGCACACTTTGAAAGCTCCGGGGCCTGATGGTATGAATGCGTTATTTTTTCAAACTTATTGGCATATTGTTAGATCGTCTATAATTCGTATTGAATTAAATATTCCGAATGGGGCACCTTTAGTAACACCCTCATATACCAAGGTTCCTTACCAAGGACCACCTTAGCATATCGAGGTACCAACATCTTGGTTGTCCGGGGTAAAGTATATCAAATGGACCATAATCGAACGTTTATTAAAAGTACAAACTGTTTAACCAAACTCAAACTTGTTACAACTCCGAAAACAAACCAACATAAAAGCTAATGTTTAAGACCACAATGGAAGCTAGCTAAAGAACATGTTGTCCATATTCTGCGAGCTACATCCATATCCAATATGATAGGTTCATATACCTATTATTAGACTCCTCTAATAGTGAACTAATTAACTTGTTAATTATATGTTCTTTAGATCTAGTGCATGCATAACAAAATGAAAGATTTATAAGAAAAACAATGTCCCTTACATTGTAAATTTCGGTTTATGGGCACAAGTAAGGTCTCCTACCTTCACTTGTTCTTGAGCTATGATGAGTAATAGGATATTTATAAGAAAAACAATGTCCCTTATCTCTACTAAATAATATGTGCTAGATATTTGTTTAGTAGTTTACCTTAAAATTGATTACTAATACTCATATATTACTCTAATAATATTAGTAATGTGATTGAACAATTTGAATCAAGATTTCTCAAGTTTTTAGAGAAAGATGAAGGAGTAGAGAGAAAGATGCATGTGAATGTCTTGAACATGCATAAAGAGAATGAATTAGAGAACAAAAACAAAAGTACCCATTGGAATTAGAAGGGTGTACCGGTTTTGGGGAGTCTAAGGACCAATATATGGTCCTTCCCTTTTTCCTTTTGTTCTTATCAAAATGTATAGGTATGCTAGCTAGTTAGACTAGGTATTATTACAAGTATTTTATCTCATAAAATAAATCAATCACAATCCACTACTACTACCTTTATTTCGGTCCATATGTATAAAATGGACCACTATTTTATTTTGTCAATTTGTCATTTATCACACAATATGTCACATGTATTATGTTACATGTTATTAATTAATTAAATGCATATTTATCACATAAATATCATTTTATAAATTAATTAAATTACATTCAACAAATTGACTAGTGATACTTGATCACATAAATAAAATGGGTCATATAATTATAATTTACAACATCTTGTAATTATAATTAACCATTCATTCTTATCTCTATTGTTTCTCAAACAGTAATCAATTTTAGTAATAAAGCCTTTTTATTACTAATATAAATCTTATTTAATCCCATTACAATAAGATATAAATATTCTCTCTCACAAATTGAATTGTTCAATTTTAAGGAATTGATCAACTCGTATCGTCATACAATTAATCAACTTCACAGATTAGGGCATCATCCTTTAGGTGTGACCTTAAGGGATCAACTGACCACCACCGTCTCACGATAGTAACGTCAAACTCTAGCAAGTCAATCGTTACCGATTAATGTTGATCAGTTGACTATATAAAAGAATCATCCCTTACGTATTCTTTATATGAGATTTAATTATGATATTAAATCATGTGATCGCACTATTGTTGAGGACACATTTTCCAACAATCTCCCACTTGTCCGAAACAAGTGTGCGTCACCAATTCTCTTGTCCTATTACAATCTCCCACTCAATGCAAGGTGTCTTGCAGGTCATACTTATACTTGATCATATCTTGAGTGGTTTCCTCAATCTGGAGAGTAACCGTCTGACCGGAATTATCTGCCATAGATACCTTCCGAGCGTGGCCACGCATTTCTAGTTAACTACTCCTCGAGTAGCCATGAGATTTCAAACAACCCTGACAAGGGGTGGACAATTCCTATCGCCATATTCCCTTCATTCAGCCACAGTCCATCATAACCCAAAATATACCCAGTTTGACCCCATTTACGAAATCGTAGAGTATAAATCAAAGCTAATCAGAAGTTGTGCCAACTTGGGCGAATAGTCTCTAGTCAAAAGAATTGACTCATAAGAATACTATAGTAGCTCTTGCCACGACCAGGCTTTATGAATTACCAAAACTCTATAAAGCGGTCACTGCCTGACAGAATGTCCCATACATTCTGCCTATGTGATCGACTAGTCATCCCATATGACTCTATGGCACTTGAACTTGCCATCAATCGCATCACACTCTAGTCACTTCGAGACGTCACCTCATATAAGTAACTAGGGGCGAATACCATGTCAATCCAGTTCACTTTAATGGGGTTCAATTTGTCTCTACAACCCATTTGGATTTAACAAGGTAATGGGCGAGTTTAATAAAACTCAAACGATAAATGCGATTATCACATATGAATAGTCAATACACTATTACTACTTCATATCTTATAATCTTTAGTGTATTATTAACACTAGTTTAGATGCAATAAGAGCTTGGAAAGTAGATATACCCGATATCCGTATATTCCAATTATTAATAGCTATTTCCTTTCATTCAATGTCATCTCTAATGACATGAATTTATCCATGTATATGTCTAGGCTTCTTACTAGACTTGGGCTCTTTAACTTGAAAGATGCTCCCACTGTTATCGCATAATTTGTGATAAAATCATTTGTAGAAGGATTCACCCTTAATCCCTACATTGACGATTTTATCACAATTTACTTAGATTCCTTTTGTAGAATTTGCAATGCACGAAACTAAAACACTTTTCTTTGTTTCTTACTCCTTTATCAATAAGACATCCTAGGATTTCAACAAATCCCTTTAAGTTTGGAAACTAAAGTTTGTGCAACTCTTCAACACCTAACTTAGTTTATCATCCAAACATATGAACAAGTCTTCAATTGTTCTTTAAGGCTTTCTCAAGCCATATCATGAGAATTATCTTGTTATTGACTTATCATGCCCTAGGCATATATCACATTATGGCATGTGAGTCTGTTGGCATACATGATCATTCTAATGCCGTAAACATTAGCAAACGATTTCATGTAGTCAACAACTTAATAGGTTCAGTGAACGACTATGACTCCATCATAGTAATTCCACTTTCATCATCATGAATAACCCATTCAACCTTGTTGATGTTACAACAGATACGAAAGATCTTATCATCATAAGACTCTCAACTCAATGCCAATATTCTCTCACATAGATTTCAAAATCTAGAATACATCGCACCTTTTCCTAGTCTCCCAATCACTCTTGCCACAAGAGAGAATTGGTACATTATTCTCAATAAGTAATATGTTATCAACATATAAGACATGGAGAAACAATTTTAGCTCCCACTTAACTTCATGTATAATCATGATTCTTCAATCATGTGAATGAAACCATTCACTATTATCACATGAACAAAAAATATAATCCTTTAATGCTTGCTTAAGACCACTCTGGGATCACTTAAGAAAGCTACGTATAAGATGTTAGGATTCTTAAATCTTTATCTAAGATTTTGTGTTTCAAACACTTTCTTCTCTAAATTCCCATTTTAGAAAAGCGAATTTTAATCTCATTTGCCATTCTTCATTAAAATGAAAAGCGGCAATCCCTAACATTATTTATCTTGATTAACATCTTCATGTCAATCTATGCATTTAAGTACTCTAAAGCTCTATTCACTTTAAGGAGACCCTCGCCTTTAAGTGAATCTATTCTTGAGTAACAATTTTCGGATTGTAATGCTATGGCTCGTATGTAACAAGATCGATTTGGAATAAGGTCATAATACCATTACTTTCACAAAGCAATATTTTAACAACAAGACATGTGTGCTAAACTCCCACTGAGCTATACTCCTACTCTATCTTTATGGATTATAGTTCCATTACTTTCACAAAGTAACACATTAACTATAAGACATGTTTGTGACGATCTCATCTACTCCCACTCTATCTCTTAGAAATAGCTCTATCTTCTAAAGAGATAGCTTTGTGAGACACAAACATATATGGTGGAGTATTAGGAGTTTATCTAGACTATGCATTAGCTTTCAAAAGGCCATCCCTATCATGACAGTTTGATTTATGTAATATGCGAGTCTAATCCATGTGATTTGTTAAATAGACTCTCTATTTCAGGTATTTCCTAGTTGACCATCCGTTTAAAATTACGTGTCCGTTTTGGATTGCAAATTCCCAAAATTGAGTTCAACAACTCAAACCGACTCATATTAGTTCGATCTTATGCGTAATGACACTAGGTCATAATCCATCTTTAATAAATCAAATTTATTACTTAGATCTTTGCCACTACGATCGGATCGTAATGCTTTAGTCTTTTCTTCAATTGGTTCTCTACACCATTTAGAAATTTCTCAAATTTCTCAAATGCTTCACTTTATATGTGATTAAGTAAATATACCTAAATCTACTTAAATCATTGTTAAAAGTGATGAAGTAGTCATAAATTTCCTTTGCAATGATGCATATTTAAAACACATACATCGGCATGTATTAGTCCCAGTGAATCACTTGCTTATGTCCCTTTACCACTAAGGAGGTACAAATCATATTACAAAGGAGACAAGATTCGCACATTATGAAAAACTGGATTATGGAGTGTGTATCTACTCCCTCTTTTACCATTAACCTGAATGGGCACCATACTGGGTACTTTAAAGAGAGGAGGGGTTTGAGGCAGGGAGACCCTCTTTCCCCCCTTTTATTTACTCTATGTATGGAGTACCTTAGTAGAATTCTCAAAGTGATGGTGGATAAATGTGACTTTAGATTTCATCCTTTATGCAAAGGACTTAGATTGACCCACCTTATGTTCGCAGATGATTTACTTCTTTTTTGTAAAGGGGACATTAGCTCTATTCTCTTCCTGCTTAGAGCTTTTAAAACTTTTTCTGCGGCTAGTGGGCTCCATATGAATGCTTCTAAGTCTAATATCTACTTTAATGGAGTGGCACCTGCTGTAATGGACAAGATTCTGGCTTTATCTTTGTGTAGTAAAGGTACCCTGCCAGTTAGATATTTGGGTGTGCCTATTTGTTCTAAGAGGTTAGGGAAGCTTGATTGTAGCCTGTTGATTGATAAGATCATTAGTAAAATCAAAGGATTTGGAGCTAGGAAGCTTTCTTAAGCGGGTAGATTGGCAATTGTACAGTCTGTGCTGCTTTCTCTTCACCAGTACTGGGCCTCTATTTTTGTACTGCCTAAGTCAGTTATACAGAGAATTGAAGGGGCTTGCAGGAATTATCTGTGGAGTGCCTCTGACAATTATTCTAGGACTCCACTGGTGGCTTGGGATTTCCTCTGCAATTCTAAGGAGGCTGGTGGCTTGGGCATGAGAAGGTGTGAGGCTTGGAATAATGCCCTAATGGGTAAATATGTTTGGTGGATGGCAAAAAAATCTTATCATCTATGGATTCAATGGATTGATCATGTTTATATGAAAGGGCGAGATTGGGTCTCTTATCAGCCTACCATTAATTCCAGCTGGGCCTGGAGAAGGATTTGTAAGCTCAAGGATATGTTCTTACCTGCTTATGTGGGGGGCAAATGGTTAAATAGTGAGGATAATTACACGCCTACTGCAGGTTATATTTGGTTAACTGGTCAACAATCTCAGATGCCTTGGAGTAAGTTGCTTTGGCACTCTACAATGGTGCCTAAGCATTCCTTTCATCTGTGGCTCTCAATCTTGGGAAGGCTGCAAACCAGATGTAGGCTGCACCAACCGGGATATGTCGATTGTTTGTTGCATCTGTGCCATTCATGATGAGGACATTGCTCACCTTTACTGGCAGTGCCCTTACAGTAGCATTGCCAAAAACATGGTGCAGGATTGGCTTAAAGTTAGAATGCCTGACATATTTACTTGGTAATGGTGTGTGCAGTTGAAAAGAAGATCAAAGCTGCAGTGGAGAGTCGTCCTAGCCTCTGTGGCTGGCTTAATGTATCTTATTTGGCAGGCTAGGAATGATGCTCGTGTTAATCAAGTGTTACCTTCCCCTGCTGCTCTTGTTCAGCAGCTTCAAAAGACAATGTGTTGCAGAATTCGTGGCAAAATTCATGTACCGTTACTCAGGAAAGATCAAGTTTGGCTTCAGGATAGGAATCTGTTATAAATTTCATCATTTGCTTTTGTTTGTTAAGTGTTTTTTGGGGATGCCCATAGTAATGATGTAATACGTTTTGTTCGTATTGGTTGGAATGAAAGCTTACATTTTCACCAAAAAAAAAGATTCGCACATTCCATATGATTGAAATCATATGGTTCATTAAATCTAGTCGACACTAGCCTTTAATGCGTTTCTCATTTACGTAACCTAATTGAAAAATCAAATGTACAAATCATTTGTATTACTAGTTATGAGTCTTTTGGATCGTATTATGTAGATATCATTGCTTGAGTTGGAAGTGTCTAAAACATGTATATCATTAAGATAAGTGACATGGTTCACAGCCATGTCGATTTTTTAACAAAATATAACAATTGTCTTTGATGGCAAAATATAAATCCTTTCATGTCTCACATAGAAATGGAAATAATGTTTTAGACTAAGTGGGTATATAATAACAATTATGTAAATTACAACTCAAAGTTATTAGCAAAAACAAGTACTCAAGACCTTCTCGAAGTGGCGGCTACCCTAGCTCCATTTCCTTGTCGGAGATTCATGTCACTCTTGTTTAGCTTTTCCACATTTCCAAGTCCCACTTGGAGTAACATGCCCAACTTTGATATCTTCCAAATACTTGGGGCAATTTCGCTTCCAATGGCCCATGACATTACAATAATGACATTCCTCATAGAATTGGGCACCCTTCTTAATCTTGGTCTTGGTAGTCCCACTATCCATTTCCAATTCATAATCAGGTTTGGGTTTCTCGCCCATTTTTGCCTTCCTTTTATTAATACCAACACTCCTTTCATTTGCAAGGACACTCTTGCTAGAACTCCCACTCAATTTAACACTTCTCTTTGTTTCTTCAAACAAGGATGCCTTGGGTTTTGTAATTTTTTCTTCACAAGATTTTCTTTCCAAGGTGGTGGGCAATAATATTGGAGTGGGTGGAGTGGAGGTGGTAAATAAGAAAAAATTTCCATACTGACCAATGCCAACGCGTAATTCTCTAATCGTATCATTGTCATACTCGGAGCATTTTTCATCAAATGATTGGAGCCATGTATCAACGGTGATTGGTGTAGGAGTATTAGATGAATTCATTGCGTATTATTTAACTACAAAAACGGAAAAAGAAAGAAATAATTAACATCTATCGTTTTAATAATACTCGTATATTTGTAAACAAGTATTGCATCTATGTAGTGACCTCCACCCAACTAACATAAATGATTCCGAGATCCAAATTCATATTAATATGGGTATGGTAAGCCGAATCATCCCTCATTAATATAACTCGGTGGATTAACTCTTTAAACGATTCTACTTTTAGAACTCTTGGTCGATAAAAATTACCCTAATTTTCATCTTTAGCCCGGAACACATGCGACTACGGTCACGAATACTTCCGTTGAGCTCAATCCAAATTTCGATGTAATAACATTTTACTACCCCACTTCGCCAATGTAACAAGGTTTGTATTACGTTGAAGCCGGATTAACTCCCTTATGAAATTGGTACTTCATGGGTTCTACTATTTGGTAAGGCTAATTCTCAATTATTATATGTGAGAGGTCTTGTCAATTTATTATCTATCACGTTTTAAGTGAACTAAAGCGGTGAACTACGATAATTATAATTGACACGGTCGATGACTCGATATGATATGCATGTGTTGTTATGGCGATTTGGCAATGCATGCAACATATTAAAAGAAATGTTAAGCAATAAATAAAATTCCTAGTATGGCCTTCCTAAAATAGAAAATCAAATAATCTATTACATATTCGGAAACCAACTCCTTTGGTCCCTTGAATCTTCAATTTGCACGCCTCCCAAGACATCGTCTTCGTCGGATCACCTTTCCGAATGGCACCGTCTTTGAAGATGCTCCATAATTACAAATAAAATACAAAGCTATTCCTATTATACATTTGTAAAATGGAAAAAACTAATAAAAATAAAAGTTATACGAGATCACATTAAATTACAACCAAATCAATATTCCCTTTCATTACGGGTAATATCGATTAAAACTAAGGCCATACTAAGATAAAATTACATAATTCAAAATTATATTGATGGGGCATATTCTGCACCCGCTGACCGAGTCAATATATTGAGCAAGGTCAAAGATAAAAGACAGCAAGTCAACATATTATAAGCCTAACCGACATAGCCTGTCGGCCTGTCACTTGGGTCTCGGTCTCGGCAACTAGCCGGCCGAGAGGCATATCCGCGTACTCACATCCAGTCCCCTCGGCATGGAGTCAACCAGGTCTGCCGGCCCGGCATGGGTCCCTCGGCCGAGGGTAAGATAGTCTTTCCACCTGCTAGCCACTTGGCCACTTGGCCACTACGTGACAAAAGGTGAAAGTCTATAAATACTCCACTTCTCTCATTGAGAAAACGATCCTAAACTATCCGAAAATCTGGTATAAACTCCCTTATCTCTCTACAATATACTTTGCCAAGTTAACACACAACTTATCTCTTTAAGTTTACTGACTTGAGCGTCGGAGTGAGTACGCTCGGTACCAAGCCGAGCCCTCAGTTTGTTCATCTTTACAGGAGAGAGCGAAAGGAAGAGACAAGCAAAACGACGTCATTCTACGAGCTTAAGTGGTCATAAATCCTGCTCCGGAATTACACCCGGAAAAATTGGCGCCGTCTGTGGGGATAGATACTAAAAGCTAGTCACATCCCTTACAAAAAAAAAACCAAACAAAAACAAAACCCACTCAGCAAGCTAAGAAGATGTCAAAGCAACAAGAAACTATGAGTGAAGGGACTGCATTCTTCCAGGATGACACGTTCCCTAATTCTGAAACCGGGCAGTCCCCCACCGGCCGAGTCATCGAACCGGCGTATGGGATGCCAAAAGAGCCAGAAACGCCGCTGCCTACCGGCCAAGTCACTGTCATGGAACATGTGGTCTATGCAGCCAAACTGAAGCTATTCCTGGACCTGATAGGTAGTACGCCGGTCACCCCTGTCATGACGACGGTGACGCAGGCGCACCCGGGTGACCAGGGCCCATAAAGTGACTCCGAACAACTTGTCCGGAGCAATACAAGGAGCTGGGCATGCTAGGACGCCGGCGGAGCCCATGGTGCCAGTGCCAGACCTAAGTCCTTCCCCCACTCGCGAGAGGACAGCGTCGCCGCGGCAACAACGAGGCCCGCCCCGAAGAAATGAAAGAAGTCCGACTCTCCAAAGTCGAACAATAAGAAGCCCTTCACGCCAGAGGGAGAGAAGCCGAACTAAGGTTGCGAGGAGCCGATCGCCGCGTGTCATTCGACACGTAGTCAGACAGCCCCTCAGTGCCTATGTTCTCGAAGTCCCTGTGCCAACCAAGCTAAAGCTGCCGCCCTTATCATACAAAGGAGATAGCGACCCAACCGACCATGCCGAGGCTTTCGAGTCGTACATGTCGGTATGGGAGCAGCCTGATGAGGTGTGGTGCCGAGTCTTCCCAACGACCCTTTATGGGATGGCTCAGAGTTGGTACAAGGGGCTACCTAATGGTTCGGTATACTGCTATGCCGACCTAAGAGACAATTTCGTAGCCCAGTACGCTTGCAACAAGAGAAGGGCCGTGGAGACCTCAGATCTCCTAACTATCCGACAGGGGGAGGACGAGTCCCTCCGAAGCTACGTGAAGAGGTTCGACGCTAAGGTTCAGCAGATCCGAGAGCTGAACACCGAACTGGCGGCCTTCGCACTGATGAAAGGCCTCCCGAAAGGCGAGTTCAAAAACGAGCTGATCAAGTGCGAGGACCTCAACCTAGACACCGCCAGAAAGATGGCCGACAGAGCCGTAAAAGTGGAGGACTATCACAAGACCTGGGTAGGCCACAGTGAAGCTGGGCACCCAGAGAGGGGGAGCCGCCGGGACAACGTTGATGAAGGCCGCCGTGACATGAATAGGTCACGGCCTGAGAGATTTAATAGGAAACAGAACTCGGCGGGCGCCGGGGGGAGTTCGGGACCATACACCCAGAAGCGGTACAGTAGTCTCACCCCCCTGGTCAAATCACCAGCCGAGGTCTTCACCCTAAGCAAGACTGAAGGGCAGAAATGGGCAAGGCCCCCCAAGGCGAGGGGGGACGATGACACAAGCCAGTTTTGCGAGTACCACAGCCAGACCGGCCATAAGACCGACAACTGTCGGCATCTGAGGAACGCCATCGAGGAGCTGATCCGAAAGGGGGCCCTCAGCAAGTATGTAGCTGGAGGCCCGGAAACGAGCTCCGACGGGGCGAATAGAAAATCAGTATTCCAGCGAATGGGAGTGATCCAGGTTGTCATCGGGGGGAACGAGAACGGTGGGTCAGCTAATGGGCACAAACGACACCTGAATGAGCTATACCAAGCCATCAACTTTGTGCCCAAAACAGCGATCCCCGCTTCCACAATCCCCGATATAACCATCGGAAAGAAGGACTACGAAGGAGTCGTCGCCCCGCACAGCGACCCGCTTGTAGTCCACCTAGACATAGCCAACCACTTGGTCAAAAGGTGCCTGATTGACACAGGCGCCTACACAAACATCATGTTCAGGGAATGCTTTCTCAATCTCGGTCTGAAGATTGGAGACCTGAGCCCCTGCACTAACCCGCTATACTGACTTCTCCGGGGGCCGGCTGGTACCCACAGGGGTCAATCGGGATCCGGTGATGTTCGCCAAGCGGACGCGGCTAAAAATGTTCTATCTGAGTTCGTGGTTATTGATGGTTCGTCTGCCTACAATGTTCTCATAGGCCGAGTCACTTTGAGCGAGGCCGATGCCGTGATGTCCATCCGGGCGCTGACATTGATGTATGTCTCGGACCGGGGGGAAGCACAAAAGCTCGTCTCAAATGACGAAAGAGACGAAATAGTCAATGTCCAAGTATCTGCCAGGGGGTGCAACATGCAATCCCTCAATGTGGCGAAGAAATCGGAGAAGGAGAAGAGCCCATCCTTACAGCAGGAGGGCGAATCGATGGATACTAACGTTGGCATGGTCGAAGGAGCCGAGACCGAGGAAGTGGAAATTGACCCAGGGCACACCGTAACTGTCGGTGTCGGCCTGGAGCCAAAATTCAGAGCCGATCTCCTAGACCTACTGAGGAAGAACAAAGATGTCTTCGCATACTCAGCCGCCGAGATGCCAGGCGTGAGCCGGAAGGTGATCGTTCACAAGCTGAACGTACTCTCCACCGCCGCCTGTCAGCGAAGATGAGGAACTCCTCGGCCGAGAAGGATGAGGCCATCAAAGCCGAAGTAGACAAACTATTAGCGGCGGGCTTTATCATTCCTTGTACTTACCCTGAGTGGCTAGCCAATGTTGTAATGGTGAGGAAATCGTCAGGGGCGTGGAGGATGTGTGTTGATTTTACCAATCTTAATAAAGCGTGCCCTAAAGATTGCTATCCCTTGCCTCGAATAGATAGCTTAATTGACGCGACGGCAGGCTACACTATGCTAAGCCTGCTAGACGCCTTCTCAGGGTATCATCAGGTATTCATGGCCGAAGAAGACATGCCTAAGTGCGCATTCATCACCGGTAATGGCACATACATGTATAAAATGATGCCGTTCAGTTTGAAGAACGCTGGCGCAACTTACACAAGGTTGGTGGACAAAGTGTTTCAAGATAAGAAAGGGCGAAACATCGAGGCTTACGTCGATGATGCTATTGTAAAAAGCAAGTCTGACAGCGAGCACTTGGCCGATTTGAGCGAAACATTTTGTTCACTAAGGAAATATAAGATGAAGCTTAACCCAATGAAATGCAACTTCGGTGTCCGGGCCGGCAAGTTCCTAGGCGTGCTTGTCAGCGCCAGGGGAATTGATGCCAATCCAGAGAAAGTCCAAGCAATACTAGACCTACCGGAGCCGAGAAATCGAAAAGAGGTTATGATGCTGACCGGAAGGATGGCAGCTCTCGCCCGTTTCATCTCTCGGTCGGCCGACAAGAGCACTCCTTTCTTTAAAGTGCTGAAAGGGAATAAAGACTTTAGCTGGGGGGAGGAAAAGAGCACGGCTTTCAAGCAGCTGAAAGCCCACCTTCTAACACTTCCGACCCTGTCCAGGCCGACGCTGGGGGAGACGCTATATCTATACTTAGCAGTTACCTCGGCCACGGTCAGTGTCGTAATCGTCAGGGAAGAAAACAAGTAGCAACACCCAATTTACTTTATCAGCCATACACTGCTGGCCGCCGAAAGAAATTACCCACTAATCGAAAAGGCAGCCCTCGCCGTCGTCGTTGCCGCAAGGAAACTGAAACCCTACTTCGACGCACATCCCGTGACGGTCTTAACCGACCAGCCATTGGATAAAGCGTTAGAAAAATTCGAAAAATCCGGCAGACTTATCAAATGGGCAGTGGAGCTCTCCGGCTTTGGCATTCAGTACAAGCCGAGACCTTCGATAAAGGGGCAAGCACTTGCAGACTTCCTGGCTGAGTGCACATATCAAGAGGAATCACATCCCGGCGTATGGGAAGTGTATACCGACGGGTCCTCCACGGCGAACAGCTCAGGAGCCGGCATCCTTATCACCAGCCCTAACGGAGACGAGTTTGAGTACGCCTTGAAGTTTACCTTCTCGGCCTCAAATAACGAATCCGAATATGAGGCGGTGATAACTGGAGTCGAGTTAGCTAGAGCTGCCGGGGCGGAACACATTGTGTTGAAGACAGACTCACTCTTAGTGACTAATCAAATCCGAGGAGAGTTTGAGGCTCGAGACGATGGGATGGTAAGGTACCTGGAAAGGGTAAAAGCTAACACCGCAAAATTGAAATCTTTCCAAATACAGTGCATCCCCAGGTCTGAGAACAACCAAGCCGACGCTCTCTCAAAACTTGCCAGTTCAAGCATCAAGAATGTCAGTCGAACCGTGCTGGTGGATATCAGGAATGCTAAAAGCATCACTGAGACCGTCGGCATGGTGGGCGACATCAAAGCCGAGACGACGTGGATGACTCCGATAATGAAATACAAACTGACAAAAGAGTTACCGGAGGACCGCAGTCTCTCTCAGAAGATAAGAAGGATCGCCGCAAGGTACTTGGTGTTCGAAGGAGAATTATACAGAAGGTCCGTGATAAGACCACTCTTGAAATGTGTCGGCCCAGCCGACGCGGAGCTTATACTGACAAAGATTCACGAAGGCATCTGCGGACATCACATGGGGGCGAGAACGCTAGCCCACAAAGCTCTCAGAGCCGGCTACTTCGGCCTACCATCGAAAGATTCCGGGGCCAAAACCAAGAAGTGCAAGAATTGTCGATGCATGCTCCGTAATACATGCACCTTCCCGAGACCTACAACCGGTACTTAGTCCCCTACCATTTGCACAATGGGGGATGGATTTACTAGGACCATTTCCGACGGCCTCCGGAGGAAGGAAGTACCTGATCGTCGCCGTTGACTACTTCACCAAATGGGTCGAGGGTCGCGGTACACCGCCAAGACCACGGCGGCCGTAAGAAAGGTGATTTGGGAGAACATCATAACTCGTTTTGGGTTACCCCAAGTCATGGTATTTGACCACGGCCGAGAGTTTTGGAGTGACATGGTGATGAATTGGCTGGAAGAGCTCGGTATCAAATTCGCATACTCCTCCGTCTGCCACCCTCAGAGCAACGGGCAGGCGGAGGCAGCTAATAAAACAATATTGAACGGGTTGAAAAAGAAGGTTGAAGATCTAAAAGGAAGATGGGCTGATGAACTACCCGGCGTCCTGTGGTCACTTCGAACCACGGAAAAGGAAGCAACAGGGTACAGTCCATTCCACCTAGTCTATGGGTCTGAAGCCGTCCTGCCAATTGAAGCAGCGGTGCCGACATTCAGAACGCAAACCTTTGACCCAGTCGAAAATGAGGAAGGCACGAGAGCCTCCCTAGACACTGGGGTCGAAGAAATTCGAGACACGGCACGGCTCAACTTGGCAGTATATCAAAACCGAATGAGAAGAGCATACAACCGTAGGGTCCACAAAAGGGACTTAAAAGTAGGAGATCTAGTCCTGAGAAAGTCGGCCGCAACGAACAAAGGAAATATCCATGGTAAAATGACGGCCAACTGGGAAGGACCCTACAGGGTGGTTGAAGAAATGAGGCCGGGGACATACCGGCTGACAGACATGGAGGGAGTGCCTCTAATGAGCCACTGGAACACAGACAATCTTAGAAAATACTTCATATAGCGGCGGAGGTGTCCGAGACCGTTGTGGGCACCCCAACGCGTGATTATATCTAATGAAGAGTGATCCAAGTTTTCCATCAAAGTGAAGAGTCCCCTCCGTAGTCGTACCAAGGTAGACGCCACGGCCAAAGCCGGGCAGTCACCGCAATGGCAGTTGATACTCGCGAAAGCGACCAACATGCTTAGTAGACGCCAGCTGGGCAGTCACTACAAATGCAGTTGATACTCGCGAAAGCGACCAACATGCTTAAGAACGTATGAGTACAGTTGAGAACGCAAATCGATCGCCCGACCAATCCGGGAGTGGCAGAGGAAGCGATCAATATGTCTATAGATACGAACGCTGTCGAGCCGTAACCTCATTTGCCTCGGCCAAAGCCGGGAGTGACGGGGAAACGACCGATACGCTAACATGTTCACAACAGCAGTTGGGAAGCGCAAATCTGACCGCCTCGGCTAAGACCGGGAGTGGAGGAGGAAGCGACCGACATGCCAACATGTTTAAAAACGTTTAAGTACAGTTGAGATACGCAATCTAACTGCCTCGGCCAAGCCGAAGGTAAAACAAAAAGCGCTCAATATGTTAAAAACGTAAGAAGACAACTCAATGGAGAATGAGATCAAAGCCTCGGCCAAGCCAAAGGCAAATAGACAAACTTTATTAAAAATGTTTACAGGTGGGGCAAAACAAAGTCGACGGTCGTCCCCATAGGGATAGCCTAAACACAACCTACCAAAGTGTAACAAAAAAGAAGAACAACAAAAGGTTACAAACATAAGACTTGAAGCGCCAAAAGGATGACAGGGAGGAAAGGCTCAATAGTTGGCCCCCGAACAGCTGAAGCTGTCAGAAGGACTGGGTGAATCTGGTGACGACCGTTCGTCTCCCTATGCTTGTTTCTGCTCGCCACCGGCAGTAGTAGCAGCATCACCAACGGTGGGCGGCCCAGGGGAGAGCTTGGCAGCTTCACTCGCCTTTGCCCTCTCAGCCTCCTCTCTGGCCTCCTTCACCTTAGCATCCCGGGCTGCCTTCTCCGCAGCCTCCTGAGCGGCCTTCGCCTCATCCGCGGCCTTAGCCTCCGCAGCAGCCGCCTTCTCATCAAGAAGCCGGTCAAAATCTTGCCACGGGAAGGAGCCTTCAGGAAGGAGCTCTTTAATTGCATCCCTGGTAGCATCTTCAGCTTGGTCCCGGTACCGGGCACACATGTCAGGGATGATGACGGTCTTCAGCGTCTCAATGTCCTTCTCCCTCTGAGCAAGGATAGCCTTTGTGCCCTTGTGCTCCTTCGCCTCGGCCGAATGCAGGGACTTCCACCTCTCCTTCTGCTCAAACACGGCCTTATAGCCACCCTCAAATTTGTCTTTCTCCTCCCGCAGCTTAGCAGCATCAGCCAAGGCAGACTCAACCTTAGCTCTCTCGGCCATGACCGCCTTCTCAGCGTCCTCCCTAAGTTTTCGCTCAGCGAGGAAGTCCTTCATGGCGGCCTGGAAGTCCATCTTTGTCCTCTCGGCCTCCTTCTTAGAAGCAGCAAGCTCGAGCCTAAGCCGTTCAAGCGCAGGGGCAGCTTGAGCCATGACCTTTTCTTGCTCCATAATATGATTGCCGGCTAGTTCAGTCCACTTCACCAGCCTCTTGGACAACCTTATGCCTTCCGCCCTAAGCTGAGCGGGGGAAACCTTCTGGGATGAGGAGTCGACGGTGACATTTTGATCGCCCGTCTGGACAGGCTGCTTCTCCAATTGCCGTTCAGTGAGAATGACAGCCGGCGACGGCTGATCTACAAAAACCCAGACAAAGCATCCATGTCAACATTCATTGACATGTCAGAGAGCCTGTCATCAGGAACGCCTAAAGAACCTGCTAAATCCGAGCCATAGGTTAGGTCCGTACCAGTTCTGGCCTTCTTAGACAGAGGGCCGGATGACCCCTTTTCTTTCCCTGCCTCGGTAACAACAGCAGCAGGCGTTGCTTCCTTCCTCTTATTTGAAGGCGGAGGACACTCAAGAACGGTGACGTCCTCGTCGACATTGACGACCACCTGCTCCTTTTGGACTGCGGGGATTAAAGATTGAGTGGGAGTTGGCGTCGTAGCCGCCGCAGACGTTGTTTTTGGTCTCCGGCGCGGCACGTTACCGCCAATCTCCGCTTGAGTCACCGCCACATCCATTGCCTTCATCGCCTGCTCCATAAGCTCGTGCGGGGCCGGTCTGCGATCATGTGGCGCGGCCCTAGGATGCAGCTCAACAACTCTCCCGTCCTGGTCAAGTCCCAACTTGTTTAGGATAGAGACGGGGAGATCACGGCCAAATCGATCTGCAAGAAACAAAGCAAGAGTTAAGTAAAAGAAGTAAACCGGGGCAAATACAGAAGCATAAAAAGCAAAAGTGGGCCTCATACCGACCCCACTCACCCTGGTCGAGGGCCGGTATGAGGCCGACGTGGCAAAGCGGCTCGTCTTGAAGGACGATCTGCGTCGGGGGCATCCATCCCTTCGGCATGCCATCCTTCTCAGCCTCGAACAGGCTCATTGCCCGCTCTTCGTCCTCCTTAAGATAGACCTTCTTGGCGTCCATCTTAAGCTTATTCTGGGAGACATATCTATCATGCTCCCCCTGATTCTCACACCACAAGTTGACGCGGCTCTGAAAGAACCGGGGCAGTGGATAGTCCTCCGGCACCTCAACATATACCCACCGCCCCTTCCAGTCCTTGCAAGATGTCAGTTTGGAAACGGTGACGTAACCCGGCTCGGTCTGTATGCTGTACCACCCCGAGCCACCTAGGGTAGTCTGCCGAAGATGGTGGAGCCGGCGGAAGAGGTTCACCGTTGGGGCCTCCCCTTTGAAAAGGCATAACCATACAAAGCCAATAATCGTCCCGATGGCCAACGGATGCAGTTGTGCCACGGCGACGTTCATGGCTTTGATTATGGCCGCGACGTGTTCATTAAGAGGAAATCGGAGCCCATACTCCAGATGTCTGATGTACACGCCGATACAGCCTTCGGGAGGGCAATAGACTGCCTGATCACCCTCAGGGACAACAATTCTATACCCCCTGCCGAAGGAGTAATGGTCTTCAAAAAGATCAGGACCGGAACAACTAGCGAACTTATTCGTCCAAACACGATCAGGATTGATCGAGCAGGCTTCGCCGTGCCACGAATAATGCGGCCTCTCTACGTCAGAGTGGGTCCTTTCCTCATCATCATCATCAATACCCTCCAAAAATTTCTCATCAATTTCAGGAGAAGGCGACAAGCGCCCCCTGAACCCTATCGAGGTGACAACCAGTGGCTCCTGTTCATCAGGATGCGACGGTTCGCCCCCCCGGTGCAGAGGTACTGGGTAGAGCATCAGCAGAAGATATGGTGACAATAAATACTTAACAAATGAAGTTTGCAAGTCAAAAAGAGGGGCACACTGCTCTATTTATAGAGAAAAGCCCATGAAGCGGACCAATCAGAGCAAAGCCCATGAAGCGTCCACCAATCAGCACCAAGCCACGTGTCAAGCATGCAGCCACGGAAGGTCAATCGACATACAGTGATGAATCTTCTTCGACACGCTCCTTGGTATCTCCGAAATAACGGCCAGCTGGTCAACCAAGCTTGGCAGCACCGGCCGGGAACAATCAAAAGCACACGGCACTCTCAACCTTGGTCTCGGCCAGCGCCATTTTCTTTTCCACATTGGATCTCCATTACACAACCATGTGGAGGGGGGATATGGTACGGCCTGAACAGAACCAAGCCGAGGCAGAAGTTCAACATGCGCAGAATACGCTCAACACACATCGAAGGTCCATACCACGGCATAGACTACGCTGGGGGCAAATTGATTGGGCATATTCTGCACCCGCTGACCGAGTCAACATATTGAACAAGGTCAAAGATAAAAGACAGCAAGTCAACATATTAACAGCCTAACCGACATAGCCTGTCGGCCTGTCACTTGGGTCTCGGTCTCGGCAACTAGCCGGCCGAGAGGCATATCCGCGTACTCACATCCGGTCCCCTCGGCATGGAGTCAACCAGGCTGCCGCCCGCATGGGTCCCTCGGCCGAGGGTAAGATAGTCTTTCCACCTGCTAGCCACTTGGCCACTTGGCCACTACGTGACAAAAGGTGAAAGTCTATAAATACTCCACTTCTCTCATTGAGAAAACGATCCCAAACTATCCGAAAATCTGGTATAAACTCCCTTATCTCTCTACAATATACTTTGCCAAGTTAACACACAACTTATCTCTTTAAGTTTACTGACTTGAGCGTCGGAGTGAGTACGCTCGGTACTAAGCCGAGCCCTCAGTTTGTTCATCTTTACAGGAGAGAGCGAAAGGAAGAGACAAGCAAAACGACGTCATTCTACGAGCTTAAGTGGTCATAAATCCTGCTCCGGAATTACACCCGGAACATATATAAATAAAAGACATTCAACAATTGAAATATGCAACATTATAATATGTACCTATCATGCCAAATGATGTGCCAAATCGCCCTATTTAACTTATGACGTATATATAACCCGATTTTATGGAAATGCGTGATAATAACCTTTTAAAATCACTAATTAACACTTAAATCACATCTAAGCTCAAGTTAATTATCCTAACACCTTTTAGGACTCAAAAATTAGTCATCACTAAATTTTTGACAATAATTCAACTTGATTTAATTTTATGCTCATTTTTTACCTTAAAATCATATTATTTATGAAATAAATCCAAATTAAACTATATAAATTTCAAAATTTGAATTTTAAATTTTTGAACATTCTGGAATAATTCCATGACACTCATAATGTCAAAAATCATGGTTAAAATTTTCGAATTAATTTTGAGAAAATATAGTTGCAATTTATCGGTTTTATCTCATAAAACATCTAAAGTATCCAAAAATTACTCCCGTTAATTTTACAACTTTAGATCTGATAATTGGAATATTTATGCAACCTAAAATAATTTTCTCATGCATGCAAATCATTTTAGCTATTTATGCTAAAATAGTCACTATTTATGCCATTTTTACTCTAAAAATTCATAAATCATGCTAAAAGAGATATTTGAATCTCGAAATTTACATACACCCTGTAAATTATGCATGTGACAACATATTAAAATATCATGGCCAAATTCGAAATTTAACTATTTTTAACCATTTTATCTCTTTTAATCCATTTTTATCTCATAAAAATCATAAATCATGCAATATTAATCCAATTAATACGAGATTTTACACACAACTTGAAAAATATGCATGTGAGGTCATATAAAATTTTCAAGGTCATAAACTTAGTTTAACTATTTTTAGCATTTTGATTCCCATTTTAGTCATAAAAATGTAATAAAATGGCCAAAAATCCTTAAAATAAGCAATAAATTTCCATATATCATAAAAATGACCTAAAAACATTTTAGGACCAAAATATATAACATGCATGGTGATTTCGTGGCTTATACTTATAAATCACAAATTTTTAGTTTTATATGTTAACCTTTTAACTCGGAAAAACAATAACCGATTATGCATGCAACATCCTTATGCTCTGATACCACTTGTTAGGTTTATATACCTATTATTAGACTCCTCTAATAGTGAACTAATTAACTTGTTAATTATATGTTCTTTAGATCTAGTGCATGCATAACAAAATGAAAGATTTATAAGAAAAACAATGTCTCTTACATTGTAAATTTCGGTTTATGGGCACAAGTAAGGTCTCCTAACTTCACTTGTTCTTGAGCTATGATGAGTAATAGGATGATCCTCCAAAGACTTCAAGTGTAGAAGTCACTCCTCTTGATTGCACCCAAGATTTTCCCTTATCTCTACTAAATAATATGTGCTAGATATTTGTTTAGTAGTTTACCTTAAAATTGATTACTAATACTCATATATTACACTAATAATATTAGTAATGTGATTGAACAATTTGAATCAAGATTTCTCAAGTTTTTAGAGAAAGATGAAGGAGTAGAGAGAAAGATGCATGTGAATGTCTTGAACATGCATAAAGAGAATGAATTAGAGAACAAAAACAAAAGTACCCCTTGGAATTAGAAGGGTGTACCGGTTTTGGGGAGTCTAAGGACCAATATATGGTCCTTCCCTTTTTCCTTTTGTTCTTATCAAAATGTGTAGGTATGCTAGCTAGTTAGACTAGGTATGATTACAAGTATTTTATCTCATAAAATAAATTAACCACAATCCACTACTACTACCTTCATTTCGGTCCATATGTATAAAATGGACCACCATTTTATTTTTTCAGTTTGTCATTTGTCACACAATATGTCACATGTAGTATATTACATGTTATTAATTAATTAAATACATATTTATCACATAAATATCATTTTATAAATTGATTAAATTACAATAAACAAATTGACTAGTGATACTTGATCACATAAATAAAATGGGTCATATAATTATAATTTACAACATCTTGTAATTATAATTAATCATTCATTCTTATCTCTATTGTTTCTCAAACAATAAACAATTTTAGTAATAAAGCCTTTTTATTACTAATATAAATCTTATTTAATCCCATTACAATAAGATATAAATATTCTCTCTCACAAATTGAATTGTTCAATTTTAAGGAATTGATCAACTTGTATCGTCATACAATTAATCAACTTTACAGATTAGGGCATCATCCTTTAGGTGTGACCTTAAGGGATCTGATCACCACCGTCTCACGACAGTATCGTCAAACTCTAGCAAGTCAATCGTTACCGATTAATGTTGATCAGTTGACTATATAAAAGAATCATCCCTTACGTATTCTTTATATGAGATTTAATTATGATATTAAATCATGTGATCGCACTATTGTTGAGGACACATTTTCCAACACAATACCTGCTAAGCCACTTGCTCACCATCCCCGAATGGATCACCACAGTTTTGAAAACAATAACGGGGTCAGTCAACTGCATAACCAAAATAAGAAATCACAGATGCACAAACAATACACATTTCAATCCAAACTGTAGTAACCATCCCCCAAACTCCAATATTAACCAGTAACGGACTACACACCGAAGCGTGTAGCCCTATTACCTATCGCAACAAGTAACCCTCCGCCAGTGGGAACCACAGCCGTACCACCTAAACCCCGCTCCCGCAACGAGTGAACCCATATCATTAATGTGCACATCCCCCTTGCGATGGGAACCACAAGTGGCGAACTTGTGGTTGAAGACCATCTCACGAAAATGGCTTCACCAACCAATAACTAAATATACTACAATCAACCACAATTATAATAATAATACCAATCAATCAATACAAATGCCGTCTTATAACAATTTATGCAATCAACTGAGTAAAAAAACCCTACCTTTTCGCAATCCAAGCACATACACACACACACAAGTAACCGCATTAGAAAAACTCCATGGAACCGTCACCTACAAGTAATAATCATACAATTACTAACTACCCCTCAATTAACCGATATATTATGCCCAATTACCAATTCCCCCAATTTTTCCAAATTTGGGTTTACTTAACTATACGAATAACAATAAACCAACAAGGATAAGACACTTACTACTGCGATTGACACGGAATAAGATGCTAAAATTCAAGATCTAACAACCTTCGCCTTGGAGATGATTAGAATGATTATAGAGGCAGTGTACGTAGTTTATGTTTGATAAAAGTGATTAGAAACTGTTAACATGCCTTAATATCTTGTCCAATTATTTTAATCAAAACCGCGGAAAACTAACCCATTAGACTGGGTACTCGGTCGAGTACCTGAAGTACTCGGCCGAGTACGACCTACTCGACCGAGTTCCTCAATACTTGGCCAAGTGCACGCAAAACAGTAGCCTGTTTAAAAGCACTCGACAACTTACTCAACCGAGTAAGCTGAGACCATAATACCGTAGTATTATAGTCTTCCCTCCTTAAAATGAACTTCGTCCCCGAAGTTCACATCATACCTACTTAGCATGCACGCATACCACTCCATGTGGTGAGTAAAGGTCGGATCCTAAGGGATGGATATTGAATTAAATTATCGATTGCAAGTAGTCATGTCTTAGGGTGTCACAATTTAGTTTGGGTTGAGATGGTTATCTAAACTACTAGACAAGTGAAAAAAAGTAAGTAAAGTAAATGAGAATGTTAGGGTGTCATGGGTTTATAGGGGAATCATGGTGAAAATCATGCAAACATGTTTAAATATATGCAAGCAATTATTGTTGTAGTGGACTCGAGTTAGTTTATGTCTTACAATTCCTAGGAAGATTTGGGTCTCGGAGCCGAGTCGGTCAAGACTGTACAACACCTACAAGTCAACTTAGTTTCTTCCTATTCAACTATATGCATGGTCTAACAAGGCTTAAGTTAGTTTATATCTTACAAGTCTTGTTGAATGGATAAGAGATTTATGCAAGGTTGTCAATCAAGCAATTCATCAAGCATAACGTGTGCATAATTTGAAACTACAACAAGCAAGCATTATTATGAAAACATATTAGATTAAGTATGGATCTACCCCTGTGATTGGTTTCCCTAATCCCCCATTAACCCTAGCTAGGAGACTACTCACTCATGATCATGGTAAACATGCTAATAGGAGTGTCAATCATATTAACAAGTCCAAACATGATGAATGATTAGGATAACAAATAATAATTAAGCAAGGAGTAAAGAAATTGTACCAAACTTATGGTGAACAAATGGAAGGAAAGAATAATAGAAGAAAACTTGATTGATGAATGAAGAATTGTCAATTCTTCAATAAATCCCCAAATAATCTTCAAATTCCCCAAATAGATCTAAGAGTTCTTCAACAATAATTAAGGAAGGATTAATATATTATTAAGCTAATTGATTTCTAATCTAGTCTAATAACTTGATCCTCATCTCCTAATACAATTGACTATTTATACTAAGTACAAGTATTAGGGTAACTAACGGCTTAAATGATGATTAAGTCGCTAAGATGAAGATTAACGCCTTGCACTTCCCATGAGGAGTCCCATGACCCGCCCATGTTGGACGCTCGTGCTGCTTGAATATTCGTCCGTCCTATCGTCGGGACGCCCGGATTTAGCCTTGGGTCGCCCGACTTAAGGTCGAGACGCCCAAATTGTTGCACAGCTTGGCTTCTCTTCTTCTTGACTGCCTTAAGATCCGTGGGGATAATTGAGGAGTCATGGGGGTATTTATCATTGCCCATTTTGCTTGGTTTGTTAACTTAGGCCTTTAGTATTAGTATCCTCTTTGTTGCTTGGTCGTTAGGTGCGATCAATTTAGCTCCGCTTTTGCTTCCATATGCGCAAGGCTTAACATCCTCCCCTTCAAAGGGCACTAAAACATCATAAAATGTGCAAAATACGGAACATAAGATAGAAACGACCCTAATAAGTACTAGAAAGCATGGAAACGAGGCTAGTTAGGGGACTAAATGTGCGCAAATATGAGCCACATCATACAGTCAGTTTGGAGCTTCTTCTTCTGGTACGGCTCCTCCTCCAGTTGGTCGAAGAATTCTACACCGCGACCCTTTACTTTCCGCCATGCTTTATGAGGTTGATGCATTTGATGAGACTTTCCATGGCCATGGAGATGGAGATGGTGACGATGATGCTGAAGATGAGTAGTGGTGACAACTGGTCACTGCTTTCCCCTACTTTGCAGCTGGTTTGGAGGAGCTTCCACTTTGCAACTGGAATTATCTATCCTTGTATTTACTTTTATTGTATTATCTTTAGGCTGTTAGACTTACTCTTTCCCTTTTGTTAGTAGTGTCCTCTAGGTTGTTGTTGTTGGTTATTGTGATTTATTTACTGATAAGGTCACATTGAGGACACTGTGACATTTAGGTTTGGGGGAGTATTTATAGTATGTTGTGTGATTTATTTCAGTTGTGTGTTTTTAATTTATGTTGTGTGTTTAAAAAAAATCCCTAAAAATTTGAAAATTTTATAAAATCAAAAAATATGTTGTTTCTTTTATTAAATTAGTTTTGGTGAATTGAATATCAATAATGATAATTTGCATTGTTTTTGCATTTGAATCTCGATTTAGTTGTCCATGTACATTTTGGCCTACTATTCATGAAAACAAAGCTCATAATTCAAGTCTTGACCGTAATGAGATGCCTTATACTAATTAGATTTGACAAAATTATGTTGGTAAACCACTTATATTTCTAAGGTCTATAGAGCTTCCTAAGCCGGGAACATTAATAAAATGGTCTCGTTGTTATTTAGCCTTTAGTGTGTTTCTCCTTGTGGAATATGTAATATCAAACTGCATAAGTGTGACATTAGTTTCTTAATACTTTACGCGTTCATATGATGAAGTACATGAATAAACACGGTTCTTACTGTTCAAATAAGCATTACATTACCTTTTGTTTAGTTCGTTTGAACCTTTGTAGTTGTTTTATATCCCATTTAATAGCTACATTCCTAAAATTGTGTACCTTATCGGGACAGCCGCAGTTGCTTATTTTACTACTATGCTTGTTTATCATGTTTATTAGCAGCTGTGTAGTATCCCTTGTGTTGGAAAAGAAGGAAAATATGACGTAAGAAAGAAAAAAAATAAAAAGAAGAAGAAGAATTCAAAAAGGGGGGAAAACGTGAAAAGGAAAGAAAAGAAAGAAAAAAAAAGAGATGCTCATTTGTATTAAGGGAACAAAAAGATGGTACTACAGTCTAATGCATTTTTGGAGAGTAATTATTTTGACTCTCATATGTTGTTACAGTTAAAATGATTTCTTTAGTGGGTGTTAATTTATGCTTAGTGTTGTAGATTTAGTTTTGGTTAGCAATTGTAGCTGCAACTACCGTCTTAGCCTCACATATCCATACGTACCTTGCCACAATCCATTTTGATACTTTCACCCATTAACCACCTTTATTGTCCTTGATACATGTATTTTTATCTATGTTGTGAATGCGTATTAAGTTGGAGAAATTAATATCACATTAGATTGCATGCATGTTTCATAAGTTGAGTGAGTGTTCTATTTCTTTTCAACTTCACATATAACTCACCCTTACATACTTATGAGTGCATGAGTGAATCCGCGAGAATCCGACTAATTTGTCTTGCAAGAATGAAAGATATTTGGCTATATTATGGTACATGTTACATCTTGAGATTGAGGTGCGCTTTTTCTATTACCCGTGCCTTTGAATTTCTTTTATTGGCACAATTTTGGTCACTACTTTGTTACATATATGGATAGCTTGAGATTTGTATGTGCATTAATATTAGCTCTGAGTTATTCATTCATCATTTATATGATTGTCTTTTGTATTGTGTGTTTGCTTTGCTAAGGGACAAGCAAAGAGATGGATTGGGGGAGTTTAATGAGTCATAATTATATACACGTTTATGTCTCCCCTTAGTTGCTTTTGAAACCGTTTTATGCTATAATATGTTAATTATATGCCGTTTATATTAGAAATGTCGATACTTAAGCTTTTTGGTGTTTTAATGCATATTAGATGCATTCGTGGAGCAAACGATTAGTATGGAGCACCGCGGAGTCGGCAAGACGGAACACGAAAGGATTAGCACAAGAATCGAGAAAAAAAACACGAAGAAAGGCTAAGACTGAGAACACTCGATCGAGTCGTGATGGTGTAAATACTCGATCGAGTGTCCCAATACTCAATCGAGTGTTTACCATTTACTGCTTTCTACGAAACATCCTTAAGTCGGTTTATTTTGTAATATAAATAAGAAGTTCGTAGATTATTATTAAGTTACGCTTTATTCCGCCTCAAAAAAGCCTCTTAGAATCCTTTAAGTTTATTATTGCGCATTGTTTCAGATCTACATTCTTTACTATGGTATTATTAATCTTTCTTCATTAATTCAAGTTCTAGTTTTATTATTACTTTTGCTATTATATTTACATGCTTTTGAATATGATTTCCCTTATTATTATTGTTGTTGTTGTTGTTGTTGTTGTTGTTGTTGTTGTTGTTGTTGTTGTTGTTGTTGTTGTTGTTGTTGTTGTTGTTGTTGTTGTTGTTGTTGTTGTTGTTGTTGTTGTTGTTGTTGTTGTTGTTGTTGTTGTTGTTGTTGTTGTTGTTGTTGTTGTTGTTGTTGTTGTTGTTGTTGTTGTTGTTGTTGTTGTTGTTGTTGTTGTTGTTGTTGTTGTTGTTGTTGTTGTTGTTGTTGTTGTTGTTGTTGTTGTTAATAGTATGAGTAGCTAATTCTATAATATAGGGTGAAAAGGGGTTTAGGTTGTTAGAAGGGGGTTTACCTTAATGAATTAGTTGTTAAACTGCTTTTAGTTGTTGTTCAATTGTTGTCCTGAATCTAGTTAACTAGTTTTGGCCAGAATTTGTTAACTAGTCTTGCGAATTAGAATTATTGCCGACCGGATTAAGACTAATAAAGGTTGCGACAATTGAATAGACTAGCTTAATTATAGCGACGCATGTTAAGTTTAGATCTAAAGGGCATATTTGAGTCTACCTATCATATGACCTTAAACAACATAACTACTCAATTAGTTAGTTAGTTATTTAAATCACACCCCTTGATAACTGACCTAGTGAACTTGATCCCTAAACTCTCTTAATATATTTGAATTCACCTTTATTTTACATCGCAATTAGTTTATAGAAATCAAACAAACAAACCTTCAAGAAATTGTTACCCTTATGACACTTTAAATATTAACAAACTGAGTAATTATCGCCTCCCTGTGGATTCGATACCTGTCTAATCGCTAGCTATTTGTTAGTACTTAGTTAGGTTTATTTTGATTAAGGAAATACGACTTAAGCCTTATCAATATTCTAGGAACTTCCTTATTGAAAAACGTTGATTAGATACAACTTAGATGTTATGCACATTGAGAAAAACGTTTTTAAACAACTTATCAACACAGTGATGGATGTACCAAAGAAAATTTCATTTGGACCTAAAGTTAAAGCTGACTTTATTGAACATTTCTTCAAATGGCTCACAACATCTAGGTTTGTTTTAACAACTGCTGAAAAAAAGGCTATATGTGAATGGGTTAGTTTCTTAAAATTCCCGAATGGCTATGCTTCAGATTTGAGTAGGTGTGTCGATCATGTGAAGTTGACGTTGCATTCCATGGAAAGTCGTGATTGTCATGTATTTATGGAGCGTTTATTACCTGTTGCCTTAAAACATTTGCTCCCGACGGGTTCTTGAAATGCAATAACGGAGATAAGCAAATTTTTTAAAGTTTAACCTATAGAACGTCCCGTCTTTCTTAAATTCCATTGAGTATTTGCCCATTCACTTACCTTATGAAGCGAAAGTTGGAGGACCTGTTCAACATCAATGGATGTATGTATTTGAGAGGTAATATATCACTTATTTATTCTCCTTTAATCATCTACTTCGGAAAAAAAAATAACTAACTATTAATTTACAAATTCAATATATTTTTAGGTTCCTTAATCATTTAAAAGGTTCCATATGCAAAGCTTTTCTGCTAGAGGAAATTTCCAATTTCTGGTTTTTATATTTTGAAGATCATATTGACACAAAAGCGGTAGACTTAGATGTTGGTTTGAATTTAGACTACCAGCTAAATTCAAAACTACCTGAGTTATTCATATGACATGGGAACTACAACCGGGAAATGTATTTAGAGGTTCTTGGATGAGAGAGATTTTGAAGAAGCTCACTTTTATGTGTTAATGAATTGTGGAAAACTGTTAGAGCGTTATGAAAAGTAAGTTACATCATCTTTACTCAATTCATTCTTGATTATTATATTTGGCCTAAATTATAAATAATACATAACAAAAATATGTTATTGATACATGGAATTTGAGATACATATCAAACACACGATTCCCAATGTCGTTTCTTCAGATGAAGTTTGGAGAAAACATGACAAAAGTTTTACGAAATGGTTCAGACAATTAACACATTTCTTATTTAAGAATGAGAAAATAACACATTAAAACATTTCTTATTGAATAGGCTTATAGATTGAAAGATCCTTTAATTCAGACTCTACCAATGGGTCCTAGTAACAGGATGGGGACCTGGAGATAATATTCTCAATGGTTATAAATGACGTACTTTTAAGGAGAAGGTTGATCTTCCGAAAGCTACCTTAAGCAATAGGGTTTGTGTGAGTTCCAAAAGAGGGTTGGACTACTATGGAACTCTAAATGAAGTAATTGAGCTTGCTTGTTATACCGACCAATGGATTTATAGGGTCATATTGTTAAATGTGATTGGTTTGATAATTCTCCTAAAGGACTCAATATCTATGCCGCACACGCAGACGCAGACAGTAGAGGACATGCGGCTTGTTCTATCAGAGGACCTTATCTTGGGTTGTTGGTAAGTAATGTTTTAATTTATCATTGTTGACTTTCTTGTATATTATTTAAATAATTTCCTTTTAATTGTCGATCTCATAGGGAGAGAGTGAAGAGAATGGCAACAGAGAATCCCAATTTTGCTAAAGCTTCTGAAAGAAATAAGGAAGATAGAAGGTTGGGATTGAAAAATGGGAAAGCATTAGGAACCCACACTCTCGGCCGGAAGAATTCAATTTTGGCTTTTAAGGAATTAGCAAGTATTGTATTTACCATTTTTAGAATTATTTTAACATTAACGACTGTCGATCTTAAAACTATTTTATGTTATGATATTTTCAGGGTCCCCAAGCCATACCGTATCCGATGATGGAGAAGTCTAAGAAATATAAGCATGGCAACTGGGTTAACCCTCGAGCATCTGAGACCGACGTAAGTTCTTTTAACCGATTTAATTATTATATTTATTTTATGAGAAAAAATGTTATTTTAATTTCTAACTAATTTTTTTTTCATATTTATTTCTTTTTCAGACCGGGTACCACACACTGATGAGCCAGTCAATACCCGAGGGAGTGGCACCAGACCCATACGAGTCGTACTATAATGCCGCTGGAGACTTTGATTGGAAGATCTACTTGCTCGGGACTGGGTCAGCGGCACCAGGGTTGTACACACCTCCGACTAATAGGATCTTCTGTCACCCAGTTTCTTCTTACTCACCTAATTTGATTTCTCAAGTCGCAATTGAAAATAATCAATTGCGAGAGCAATTGAGTAGGATGGATATGATTCTGATGACCCAGAAGCAAAAAGGAGATAGCATGGATGCGTTCTTGGCTGAGAAGTTTAGATTGACTCCCCCGACCCTACGTGATTAGGTGGTCCGATTCCAAGTCGTAGAGTCGACTTCACGGATGACGGTCATCCCTTTGGTAGTCAGCACGTCACCCCGATTTTTTAGGTAAATTAGTTTCTTATGTAGAAGACAAAACTTAAAACTTGGTAAATTAGAATGTTATATTAGATTTGATAAAGTTTCTATATAAAAGACAAACTTTTCTAGGGTTCAGTGTTGGTATGAAATGTATTGTTTATTGGTTCCCGCTCTTGCGATCGACCTTGAAACTGATTTCCGCTTTGCGGTCGACGGGTTTGTATGATTTTGTTTTGGCGCTTCCAAAACAATTCTACATGCATTGTGACCAGCAACATTGCTACTGGTTTTTAAAAAATACTTCATTAGCATGCGCGGAGTATCTGTCACAAAAGTCAACGAAAAGTCAACTTTTGTGACAGAAGGTACGTCACAAATATTACCTTTTATGACGGAAAATCCGTCACAAAGATGAAGTTTTGTGGCGGAAAGTTCGTCACAAAATATGTAGTGACAGAGTACGTGTGACGGCCTTTCCGTCACAAAAGTCAATATTTGTGACGGACTTCCGTCACAAAAGTTGACTTTTCGTTGACTTATTGTTTGACCTGTAAGAGAATGTGTGAGGGACTATCTATCACAAGTCAATCGCATAAATATTTTTGTGACGGCCTTTCCGTCACAAACCCACTTTTTGTGACCATAGACTGTGACGACAACGTTTCGGGTAATCCGTCATAAACACGGTTTTTTTTACGGGAAAAACTATTTACTGATGGATTCATCGGTAAGTAATAGGCATTTACCTTATAGTGATCTCACCCACCAGTTAGTAACAAGGGCTTGTACTTTTGGGCTTAAAGTGAGGATAAATAATAGGCTCAAAGATGCGCATCCCATCTTATTAGGGTTATGTTACGACGGTGGGGTGTCGGATCATTATATACTCCCCCCCGAGTAGTTAAAAACTCTTGTGGAATTCAACTCATACATCCGCAACCAAAAGACTTTTCCGAATTCATGTGAATGGAAAATCATTAACATGATTTGGATTTTCCGGTGTTAATCCAATTCCTTGATCAACCAAACGATATCTAAGAATAAAAATGGCGGTGACCTAATTAATTTGATTCTTGCTTGGGGATGGTTCAAGGGTAAAGTTGTTTTTGGAGAGCGTGTGTCTAAATACTATTGTTGTTGCTGAAACATCTATATATATATAAATATATATATATATATATATATATATATAAAGACAAAGCAAATCACTATATCTCACCATTCTCCTTCTAACAGTGGTGGGGGGGGGGGGGGGTTAGCAGGGGAATATAGAGTAGTAAAGAAAAAAATATTACGCACCACATAAAGATTTTAAAAATTAAAAAAGATACTTTACTCACTTTACTCCACCATCAACCTATCAACCCCCTCCAAGGCCACCACCAACATGACCCGTCAATCTGTAAGATTTGCTCGACACCAACCCCTCTCGCCCACTTCTCACCCCCACCACCACCACCAACCCCTCTCGCCCACTTCGAATTTTTTAACCAACCCCTTATAACATTACACTTCTTTTATAGTCATGTGTTCTAACAATACATAAAAATGTATTGCGATGATGAAAAAAAATTTAAAGCCAATAAAATCACGTGCTACGATAAGTAGTAAAGAAAAAATATTGCGCACCACATAAAGATTTTAAAAATAAAAACGATACTTTAGTCACTTTACTCCACCATCAACCTATCAACCCCCTCCAAGGCCACCACCAACATGACCTGCCAATCTGAAAGATTTGCTCGACACCAACCCCTCTTGCCCACTTCTCACCACCACCACCACCAACAACAACCGTGCCCTTGCCAGCGACACGTCCTTTTATGTCTTCACTCTAACATAACCACCTTCATATTATACTATGTTAAAACATTAGTCAATGATAAAATGAACTATATGGGTTGTAATACCCGTCCTATTAGGGACCCGTTGACCGTCCTTGACTGACCTTAGACACATGTCAAGACCTTTGGAAGCCTAATGAGTTTAATATTGTGACATAGTAATCCTTTGAGTTTAGGAAGCTCGATCTAGCGGGTGCTACTTGATCGAGTAACTCAGTGACTTGATCGAGTAGAGGTCACTCGATCGAGTAAGTCCCATACTCGATCGAGTAACTGGAGTTCATCGGTAAAATATAAATCGTGGAATTGTGAAACCAAAATCATTTCATTTCATTTCTCCTAAACCTAACTACCGTCATGTCTCTCTCCTTCACCCATACTCATCCTTTTGGCGCTTTTGTGAATTAAGACACCATTGGGATGGGAAGCATGAGTCGGGTAGTGGTCTTGTCGTCGGAACGCTGTGCATAGGTATGTCGTCATCAGCATCATCGACTTTCTTAGTTTTGATTATAGTTGTGGTAGTAGTAATAGAGTTGTCATACTGTTGGTATAGGTGGTTATGGTGGTTACTTGTCGTCTTATGGTCGTATGCGGTTTTGCTGCGGATTGATAAAGGTAGGTTTTTTTACTCAGTACTGTTGGTTGTTTAGTATGTCGATTGCATCGTTTAATTGGTTATAGTATTGTAGTTGGTAGTGTGGGTTGGTTGTAGTTGGTTGTTGTTGCTTGTTGTCTCTAGTTCGCGAGGTGCACCCTCGGCTGAGTGGAGTCACTTGCGAGAGTGGCTTCACGCCCTTGATTTGCCCTTTACGGAACCCGCTGATACCATCGTTTCAGTATCAAAAATAAATACCTAAGTATAACTAACAGAAGTTAGCGATAAGTAGGGTCGATCTCCCCAGGGAGGCAAGATATCTATCTGTAAGTCCGTCTATCTAGTCACAATTGGGGGTTTTAATTTGATTTCTAAAACTACTGAAGGCAAAGGTCAAGGGAAGTAAACCTAAGAGTAATAAAGTGAGAAAATAGAAGATAAGTGATCAGATAAAAGAGGTATGTCAGGATTTCGGTTCACCATGGCAGTTTATCGACTCAATCATAAATAACCTAGAGAATCTACTTTGAGAAGGGTAAGGGAAAGGTCCTTCTGGTCCACTATCCATCCTAGATTTCCACTAACTTAACTTCTGTCCTCATTAAGGCAGTCTACTGTTCATAACAGCTCTATTTATTCCAATCTTCCGATCCAGGAACAAAGTTAACCAAATTAAAGTCATTTAGAAGTATGCACTCAACTAAACATGTTACAGTTATATTGCTATGGTCACAGATTCTCACATATAAATCATCTATCCTATTCACAACATTGTCTCATCACTATCATGGATCCCCTAATCCTAACATATAAGGGTTTAGCTACTCATGCTATCAGATTTAACGATAATAATAAGCATACTAAAGCGAGACATAATGAATATATTATAATAGAGATGAAACATAAACAATAACAAAAGCAAGGATAATAAACAAGAGAACGGAGATTAAGAACAAGAAAAGTATTAGATAAAGATTAAGAGGAAGAGAGATTACAATCAAATGAATCCGGCGTAAAGAACAAGTAGCAGTGATTCAGAGCAAAATCCCAGAAATTAAGAGTAAAGTTTGAGTGTGTAAACATAATTAAGACCTAATGACGACTTCCTTATATAGGGAAGCAAAATTTTAAAAACATAAACCTAAACGCAGATTATTTAACCCGTGTACTACAGCAAATCACTCGATCGAGTCCTTTCAGACAACTCGATCGAGGACTTCTTCGGAGAAACCGTTCGATCGAGCTCTTTAGGCTCTCGATCAAACACTCCCAGATAAGCTCCTTTCGATAAAACTCCAAAACCATTCGATCGAACATCCTCGACTGCCAAACTACTCGATCGAACTCCAAAAGCTCTCAATGAAGCACTTTCCACTGAGATCGGCATCCAAATCTTCTTGTCAGCTTCCAAAGACCTTCCTTCACGCTTCCCGAGGTATGACTCCTGCTCTAAATCTCCGTCTCCTTACAATGCATGCGAAGTGAGATAACTAAGGCACGATTCCACTACTTTTAGGTCCATTTCTGCAAATAAGACAAAACAAATCAAAGTAGCCAATTCAGGGCATTTTACAATATAAAGCGATACAAATGGCATAAAAATGCGTGCAATAAGAGGCTGAAAAGTCTATATAAATTGCACGTATCAAATCTCTCCAAACCGAACCTTTACTCGTCCTCGAGTAAACTAAATGCAAACTAATGGAACAGATATGAAAACTCAGAGCTAGCTATAACTTGTCCACTTAAACCATTAAATGCAATCAAAAATTAACAGTTATAGCTACAGTAGTCGATACGCAAACGAGTTGTATGATGTCTATAAATAAGCTGACCTGTCGACCTTGAAAGACCATTAAAATCGGACTCTCACGGGTCACTCTTCTCTCATGAAGCAAAGGGTGAAAATATATGTGTAAAAGAGAAAGAGAAAGAACAGTCACACACCTAAACTGCGACCTAGATAACATGCATGTAACAAAAATGATAGACGATTCTAGTACCATATATACACTCCAACCAGCAATGTGTGTCACAGCCGAGGGCTGACAAATGATATGGGAGAGTAAGGTTACAGGTAAGAAAAGGCAAAATAGATTATGGAAATGTGGAGGTAAAGCGTCAAGCTAGCACCTAAACAGGACCATATAAGACTATCCAATTCTCATCTGACTTGAAATCAAGCACATACGCCCTTCTGTCGGCGCAAAACTCACTACCCAATACACAATCTCCTAAAAAAGATAGATAAAAACGGAGGAGTAAAACCGTCACAAAATCAAACTAAGCACAGACGGTCTCCTTTCTTTTCATTTCAATTTTTTTCTTTTCTTTCCTTCTGACTTTCTAATTCACGTTTTTTTTCTTTCTTTTTCATTTTCATTTCTTTTTCTTTATTCCTTTTCCATGCTTTTTTCATTTTCTTGCCCGCGTTTCTTTCCTTTTCTACCAACTCCATATAAATGAGGAATGAACCAAACTCGCATCAATGAAAGATATACCACAAAAATTACACTAAACTAGCTTGACTGGCAGGCTAAATTTGGGTGTAGCTAATGGGTCAAAAGGCTATATTTGGCTAATGTGGAGCTAAATGGGTGAAAATGAATGAAAGGGGAAATTGTAAGCACCTCTCTGCATGTGACACCAACCACAAACCCGAATGTATGCAAGTAACAAGCAATCAAATTTCATAAAAGTGCAAAAGTGATGAACATGTTATGCAAGGAGTACTACTCTCAATTTCTACAAGAACTTGTCACAAATGACACCAGTTTATAAGGCTCTAAATCTTAGAAATTATAAGTAGTTTGCCAAAATTTCAGGTCAAGTCTATTTGTTCAGCTAAATTTTAACTTTAATTCGAAGATTATGCAATAAGACAATGTTAAAAGATAACAGTTTAATTCAAGGCTTAAGTAAAAGGACAAATTATAGTGCAGTTTCATCATTGAAATCCACCGTTCCGTCTCAACCTATATGCTAAAAGTAAATGTGAAATTTTTGAATTTAATAATTTTTTTAATTTTTATGAGAGTTTTGAATTTTTATAAAAATAAACAACAATGCATACACAAATTAAATGTGATAACAGAAATGCAATAAAAATATAAATGTAGACACAGATATGGATGCATAACCTCCCCAAACCAAACCGTACAATGCCCTCATTGTACCCAAAATAGGAAAGGAAAATGCAAACTGAAAAGGAGAGAGTGAAGATGCTGAAAACTCACAAGAATACGCGAATTAGGGACCTCCCCAAACCAGCCAACAACATGGGAGGTCGCCAACAGCTCCGTAGCAGCGTCATAGGAAGTGAATCAAAGCAAGCCAACTCGATCGAGAGAGTAGATTACTCGATCGAGTGAAATGGGATGTGAAAGTGCTCGATCGAGAAGAGGGAAATGCTCGATCGAAATGGTCGTGTCTGTGGATGCTCGATCGAAGATGAAAAGCATTCGATCGAGGGAGTAAGTCACTCGATCGGGTAGAAGATTGCTCGATCGAGAACTCCTTATTGCGCAAATCTTAGGCGTCAAAGAAACACCTGCACAAATACAAATAACAACAACATATACGACCAAAAATCAAGCCTAGATCGTTCAGAGTCTATGGTTACAAAAACCATTTATTACACACACAAAACTGAAATGTAAAACAGCTAAAAATTTAAACTCCGGGTTGCCTCTCGGGTAGCGCTAGAGTCAGGCATGTCCCAGCTTGACCCTTTTTTCTTTCTTCAACAACCATTCAAATTGAGCCCAGTCAAAAAAGCTCAAAGCACGCAGTAGCCGATCAAATAACTGTGCATGTGCTACACAAAACTGTAAGTAGCACCATAATAAAGAAAGAGCATATGAAAGCAATATAAAGTACCGTCTCAGCCTAACAAATTTTCGATGACAAATATGGTGAAACTTTATAAGCTTATTTATCCAACTGGGAGGGGTGGAGTATTGAAATATATAGCATAAGTCATACGAGATAATTTACTTTTAGTCATAGCAATAATCATGAAATCGTATTTAATTACCTCAGGTTCGTCGCTCCTAATGTCGGAATCATTGATAAAGGAATGTATTACCTCTTCCGTGCTAAAAGCGTTCTCTGACTCAGCTACCTTATCATTACCCTCCTATATGGGTTCTATCCCGTAAATCGCAGCCTTTAAAGCATCCAACTCGGCTTTGAAAATGGGGGATTCACCATAACCATTATCTTTGCCCAAATTGTCATTCAAAACGGACCAAAATGACATATCATTGCTCTCCGTGGCTAATATGGTCGATCGAGTAAAGATAGTACTCGATCGAGAACTCTTCTCCTGTATATTACTTGATCGAACAAAAAGATCTGTTCGATCGAGGTCTTCCTCATAATAGTTGTTCGATCGAGTGGTAGTTTCTGTTCGATCGAACACTTCCTCAGATAATCCACTCGATTGAACACTGTAACTAATTCGATCGAGTGTTTGTTGCTGTACAGTACAGAAATCTTCGTATGATGCTTCGTTTTCAGATAGACCTTCGTACTCCGAGTCATACAAATCATCAGTATTGATAGGCAAGTCGGGTCCTTCATGGGAAAGACCACTTTGGTGTAGGTAACGTATACCTTCTATGCGTGCCTAAAGTTCATCTCAGCAGCTAACTGAGCTATTTGAGACTCAAGCTCATTGATTTGAGCATCTACAAATCTATCGTCTTCTTGCAATTGGAGTGCAAGTGCTTTCACCAAAGACTTCAGTTCAGGAGTCTCTTCTTTCTGTTTATCAAGAGGAGGAGCTTGTTGTTGCGGTGGCTAAACAAATAGAGGCTTTTAATAGCCTTGTTCTTGAAGCGGATGTGGCGGCACAAATGCGAAGGGTTGACTAGCTTGCCTACGCTGCCTAAACGCATAGACTTTGTCGTTCTCCGCTAAACAAATAACAGCATTGTGCCAAGCAGCACCACATCTTTCACAGTAAACCACCTGTTCGCCATAGGATGGAACATAGGTGGAAGATCAAGGTACTCAAGCCTTCCCTTAGATGATCTTTTACTTAGAACTGTCTAAGTAGGACCTGTAGGACCTATCAAATCAACACTAGAGAAAAAGATAAGAACTACCTCAAGGAATAAATCACTTAAGGCTAAAGACAGACAAAAATAAACGAGTAAATAAAATAGTTGCCTCCCCGGCAACAGCGCCAAAATTTGATACCGTCATTTCAGTACCAAAAATAAATACCTAAGTATAACTAACAGAAGCTAGCGATAAGTAGGGTCGATCTCCACAGGGAGGCAAGATATCTATATATAAGTCCGTCTATCTAGTCACAATTGGGGTTTTTAATTTGATTTCTAAAACTACTGAAGGCAAAGGTCAAGAAAAGTAAAGCTAAGAGTAATGAAGTGAGAAAATAGAAGATAAGTGATCAGATAAAAGAGGTATGTCAGGATTTCGGTTCACCGATAGTTTATCGACTCAGTCATAAATAGCCTAGACAATCTACTGTGATAAAGGCAAGGGAAAGGTCCTTCCGGTCCACTATCCACCCTAGATTTCCACTAACTTAACTTCCGTCCTCATTAAGGTAGTCTATTGTTTATAGCAGGTCTGTTTATTCCAATCTTCCAATCCAGGAACAAAGTTAACCAAATTAAAGTTATTTAGAAGCGTGCACTCAACTAAACATGTTACAGTTATATTGCTATGGTCACAGATTCTCACATATAAATCATTTATCCTATTCACAACATCATCTCATCACTACCATGGATCCCCTAATCCTAACATATAAAGGTTTAGCTACTCATGATATCAGATTTAACGATAATAATAAGCATACTAAAGCGAGACATAATGAATATATTATAATAGAGATGAAACATAAACAATAACAAAAGCAAGGATAATAAATGATTTGTTAAGATTTTACCGACTAAAGATTTGTGAGTCAATGCGGCTATTCCAATTAAAATACGATATTGAAGACTTAAGTAGATCGGTAGTAAGAACATAGCGAGAACGAAAGTAAACAACTAGTACGAAAGAAAAACAAACGAAAAAGAAAGAGAGACAAACGACACAAGCAAAATGGTGACGCGGGAAGCCCAAAATGTGGGGAAAACCGCGGGGGGGAATGGTATCCCACCAATGATCCACTAGTAGTAATAGTATCCGAGGGTGAACCTAGCTGGAACGATCAAGAGGTACACCAGTGATCTCCAAATGACTAAGTACAAATGATACGAACGATGTAGAAATTTCTAAGTGTGTTAATGATATTAATTGTTGCAGGTGGTGAATGATATTTCTTCGAGTGGATTAAATAATGAATGCCCCTGAATCTGATGTTCGTTGCTCTTTTATAGCCCTTCTTTGAATTGTCGCACATGCTCCTTACATATGCTCAACCATACGCTCCACTCCCTATGAAATAGGAAGTGGTTGCTGACTTTGTCAAAGCTTTTGCTGATCACTGTAATGTTCCTGCTAACCACTTCAACGTTCCTGCTGGCTTCTTATTACTTAATTCAAACGTGGCCTTTGTATCACTTGAATGTCTAGGTTCATCTCCCCTTGTTCTTCCTTGCGTCTAGCAGCTTGCTGCCTTGTTATTGATCCATGTACCTTTACTTTATCCAATTGCGAGGTGCCACGTCATGATGAGAACGTGAGGGTATTTTTACCCATACAATTACCCCCAAGCAACTGCCAGGTTCTGTTCTTGCTCGATGGATGCTGGGAGTTGCTTCCCTCCTGGACGCTGCGTGTAGTGGCGATGTCATAGCGTGACATCAGCCCACTTGCATTCTTATCCACTGATTCAGACCGTTAGAGGTCTAATCAGTCACTTCCGCTCAATAACTCCCCACCTCCCCCACGTCCCCTTTACTTCAATCCCCGCCCCCCCCCCCCCCCCAACCTAACTCCCTCCCTTAACTCCCTTCTCTTAACTCCCTCTCTTAACTTCCTCTCTTAACTTCCTTTGGTTATAAATACACCCCTCCTCCTCCCACTTCTTTTATTACCGTCCTTATTAACCCCTTTCCCTAAAAACCCTTTACTCTCCCTTCCTTCTTATAAGATCTCCCTATCCACCAGGTAAACTCCTTACTTTCTTCCCTCTCTCTTAATTTTTTCACCTCCAAACTTTGCAATCATGGTCAAAAAGGCTATCCGCCGCACCGCTCCTCCTCCTTCTTCCCGTGGGGGTCCATCTGCTGCTACTCTCTCTCCCTTTCGATCCTCTGGGATCCTCGCAGATCACTATCTGTGCGATTCCAGCTTTGTTGATACCCCCCTCGACGAGGTGAGAGAGAGGTTTGGCCTTGGGCAGGAGGTCTAGATTCACATTCCTCAGCCTAGGGAGGCGCCAGATGCCCATAATCCCGGTTGGGTATGTCCGTACGAGTACCCTTTTACCCAGGGTTTGTCTTTTCCTTTCCCTTGCGTCACTACAAGTTGGCGATCTGCCAACTTACGCCTCATGCATGGCGCATTCTGGTTTCGCTCTGCATCCTCGCTGAGGATCATGCTATGGGGATTGGTCTGGGTGACCTCGCCCTGCTCTATACTTTCAGGCCCTTTGTTGCCGGGCTTATCACCTTGAGGTCTTGCGACACCAGCAACCCTGGCGTGATCCTTCCTCCCAAAGTGAGGGATGAAAGCTGGAATATGAAATTCATCTTCGCTAAGATTGACTCTCTTACCCCTACCCCGAGTACTTCTTTGACAAGTGGGGGCCTCTAAAGGTAATTTTAGTTTCTGGGTGTCTATCGTTTTTCTTTTATTTTAATGTTCTTACTGGTGTACTACTGCAGGTTTGAAGCAGTCAGTTCCCTCAAGAGATCACAGCGTGATTAGCCGTTTATTTGCTCTTCCTGTTACAACTCGTTCTTACCCTGGTGTACTTTCTTCCCATGTTGGTGCATCTGCCTCCGAACCTCTTGAAATTAGTGAAGGAGAGCAAGAGGAGGAAGAAGAGAGAGAAGAATAGGAGGAAGAAGAGGAAGAGGAAGAAGAAGAAGAGGAAGTTGGTACCTCCACCAGTCAGCAAGAACCCCCAGCTGCCGAATTCCTGATGTCGTCTGGTAAGACTTTGTTTTTTCTAGGTTTTCGTTTTTGCTATATGGTCATTTGCATTTATGGTCTAACTGTGTTCCTGTACTAGAGAATACTCCTATTTCCTCTCTCTCTCCCTGCTGGATAGAAAGAGGAAACAAGTTGCTTCTGCCTCCTCCGGTCCTTCTCTCAGAAAGAGACCATCGCTCCCTGCTGAAAAGGAGCCGGTTAACACGCCTGACCTTATTGAGATTGCTCCTCTGGCTGCAGTGACTCCTAGGCCTCCTCTGGCCAATACCTCCACCGTAATTCGCCTTCCCAAGGGGTATGGCTCTAGTGGGGTGCCCCTCTGGCCTCAAATGGAAAAACTCCTGCTCCTTGCTGCTGTCCATTCCCTGGGAAATACCCCTCTTCCTACAGTACTAGATGAAGCTCCTGGACGCGCCCTGCAGGTACTTTTTAATTCTCTTTATGCTTCATGGGTCTATTTTGTTCGTGCTGTTGACTGATCTTCTTGCAGAACGGCCTGTTCCTGCGCAGGGAGGTTGCCAGCTTGATGAGGGAGGTGAACAACCTCAACGTCAACCTAGGGAAGGTGGAGGCAGATATGGCGCTGGCTAGGAGGGAGAAGGTGGCGACGCAAAAGAAGCTGACTAAGGAGAAGGCGGCTGCCCAGAAGCGGCTGGATGCTGAGAGGAGGGCGGCAGAGAGGCGTATGGAAGAGGCTCACAAAGAGGTGAAGCTGTTGAAGCATCTACTCTTGGACTCTACATTGGTTTCCGCATGGGAAACAAAGATCAAATGCATCAAGGAGTTTGAGGTAGGTGAACACTCCAACTGGGACCTTGCTGAGGAGGAACGGCTATTTAATGCTGCATATCCAATCAAGCCGGACTTCAACCTCATCAACGACTTGTTGGGTGGTGATGAAGGAGAGACCAGTCCTAGGACTGAACAACCAGCTGTCGCGTCGGTCGAGGAGGTCAGGGAGGATGCCCTTGTTGCTCAGGGAGGGGAAGGTCCATCTAGGGGAGAGGCTATTTTGGAGTCCAACACCCCTGTAGATGTTCCTGCTAGTGCCGCCCCGGATTCTGCAGCTGCTGCCTAGTTTAGGCATTTAAATTTAAATTTTTTTATCTTGATGTTTTGTTGGGCACCCTGTGTGGTGGCCCATTGTAATCCAACTCTTGCTGCCTGGTAGTTTTGGGCACCTTTTAGTACTTTTTTGTTTTTGCCTCGTAGGAGGGGAAAAATACTTACTTTTCAAGTTCCCCCTGCTGAGGGGTGTTTATGAAAATTCCGTTTTGTTCCTTCTGTTATTTTGCTAGCAATTTTTTTGTTCTTTCTGTTTGTGTGCCGGCTTCGTACTTGTTGAGGTGTCTATGGTGGTTCAGGGAGCTTTCTGTCCATCAGGATGCTCGAGTCCCTCTGTTACGACCACGCGCACATTGGGTACTTCCTGCAGGAGGAACAATTTGCTAGTTCATGTTCATCAGTTAGCCTACTAGGACATTGCCTTAATATTCAACTTACCATATCCACATTCAATCCAAAAACAATGATAAACCTAAAAATGGAAGCAATTTCATAAATCCAAAATAGTTTAGGGAGCACAAAGTGTGTTCCCCCAGAGTTTTACAACAACTTAAAAGAAATAGAGTTTTATTTTGGCCTTTTGAAATACTAAGTACGCTGCTTCCACATTTTGCTCCTTGTGACACCTGTGAAGTTGACACCAAGGGAAAATAAGAAAAAGGGTTTTGACTTAAAAGATTTGAAAGATACGTTCTAAGTTGTCATTTCCTTAGTAGTACCTGGTGAATTCAGGAGACTTAGCACGTGCGTACTGAACGCAAAACCTTGCCTGGTGACTTAGTTGTTCCTGCTGTCAAAAGAGATGTTACTGTTAGACCAATACAGGTGGTACAGTCAGGAGGTACGAAATAAAATGATTAGTTCTTTGCTTATGTACCTTATGAGAGAGTGAATTGTGGCTCCAGCAAGTGGGTTCTGGGGTTGTTCCCCTTCAAGCGATAGCTGCTTAATCAAAGACACTTTTAGCAAGTTAGTTCATGTTCTAAGGTTTCTGGAGTACTAAATGCTAGGATTCAAGGGTCCTGGGATGTACCTGTTGGAGGTGGAACTTCTGGGTCCTGCACCTGGAACCTCACACATAATACTTTTTAAGGTGAATGATGTTCCACGATCTAGGGACAGCTTCCCCATCCATAGTCTCCAACTTGTATGCCCCATTACCCACGATGCCTTCTATGTGGTAGGGACCTTCCCAGTTGTAGGCGAATTAGCCTGCACTCTGATTCTTGGTGTTTGGGAATACCTTCCTGAGTTCCAGGTCCCCTACCTGTAGCGTTCTCAGCCTTACGTTTTTGTTGTAACTTCTGGGAGCTGTCTGCTTGTAGGCTGCCATCCTGATTTGGACGCTGATCATTGGCTCATCAATGGTATCCAGGCTGCTGGCCATTCCTACCCGGTTCCTCTCTTCGGTGGCATTGGCATATAGATGCGTCGGTACTTGCACCTCAGAGGGAATAACTGCCTCGGCCCCATATACCAGACGGAATGGTGTTTGATCTGTTGCCACTTTGGGGGTAGTTCTATCAGACCACAACACGAAGGGGAGCTCATCTGCCCAGTTGCCTCTTATCTCCTTCAGCCTTCTTTTCAGGTTCTTCATGACTATCTTGTTGCTGGATTCTGCCTGACCGTTGGACTGCGAATTCCTAGGAGTGGACTTAAACAGCTTGATGTTCCACCTGGCGCAATAGTCTTTCGTTCTGTTGGATATGAATTGTGACCCGTTGTCACATATGATTTCTGAAGGGATGCCATATCTACTGACTATGTTCCTCTTGATGAAAGATATCACATGCTTCTCCTGGATCTGAGGGAAAGCTTATGCCTCAATCCATTTAGAGAAGTAATCCGTCATTCCCAGCATGTACGCCCTGTTTCCAGAAGCACGGAGTAATGGTCCCACAATGTCCATTCCCCATTTCATAAAAGGCCAAGGCGAGATGATCGGATACATATGTTCTGCTGGCTGGTGGCTAACGGGAGCGTGCCTTTGGCATTCTTTGCATTTTTTGACGTAATCTATGGCTTCCTTCCTCATGTTAGGCCATAAGTAATCCTGCCTTAGTGTCTTATTGGACAGGCTCCTACCCCCTGTGTGATTTCCACAATCACCACTGTGGATATCACACATTACTGCATGTGCCTCCTGTATGCTTAAGCACCTCAAATATGGTCCTGCCAAGGACTTCCTAAATAGGATACCATCAATGAGTACGAATTTGGAGGATTTCATTTTGAAACTCCTGGTGTCTTTCTGGTTAGGTGGTAATACCTCATCACGTAGCCAACTAATGTAAGGCTTGCGCCAATCATCAATCTCTTCCTGAGGTGTGGCAGTACATAGTATCCTTGCTTTGTATGTCCACTGGGTGGTTGCAGCCTTACTGGCGTTCTGCTATTCATTCTGACGTATGGCAGGTTTCATGACATGTATGAATGATATAGTACCCACTGCCCCTGGATTGAAGGCTCCTCCCAGAGTGGCAAGAGCATCCGCTTCAACATTCTGATCCCTTGGTATCTGCTGGATGTGGAAGGAGGCAAAGTGGAGTTTGAGCTCATTCGCCACTTCCAGGTAGGTTATCATTTTAGGATCCCTAGTCGTGTATACGTTATTCACATGGTTTACGATCAGTTTGGAGTCACTATACACCTTGATGCGGCTGATTTGCAATTCTAAGGCTAATTGGATTCCTAAGATTAGGGCCTCGTATTCAGCCTCGTTATTCGTTGCTTTGAACTCACATCGTACTGCCTGTATTATCTGTTCCCTGTGAGGTGATTTCAGGACCAGCCCTACCCCTGCTCCCTTCGTATTGATGCCCCATCAACGTGTAACTCCCATACCTACTCCCCTTTAGCCTCACTTAGGGTCAAGATTTCACTGTCGGCTTGTTCTTGAAAGGTGGGACTAAAGTCTGACACAAAGTCAGCTAGGGCTTGGAACTTTATGGCTGTTCGGGGTTCAAATTTTAGGTCGTACCCACTCAGGTGGACATACCACTTAACCATTCTCCCTGACAGTTCGGGTTTCCTCATTATGGTTTTCAGGGGGGTAGTTAGTCACGACTGAAATTGTATGTGACTCAAAATAGGGACGCAATTTGTACGAAGCAGTAACAAGTGATAAAACGAGTTTTTCTAGAGATGTGTACCCGGTCTCTGCAGGTAACAGAGACTTGCTTATATAGTATACTGGTTTCTGTATACCTTCGTGCTCTCGTACCAGTACAATGCTTACAGCCGCCTCTGTCACTGATAGATACAAGTACAGCGGTTCTCCCTGTTCTGGCTTGGAGAGAAGATGAGGGGTGCTTAGGTACTGCTTGAGCTCCCCAAATGCCTTTTCATGCTCCTGCGTCCACTTAAAGTTCTAGCTCTTCCTCGGGATGTCATAGAACAATCGACACCTGCCTGAGGACCTTGATATGAACCGATTCAGGGATGTTACCCGACATGTGAGCTTCTGTACGTCCTTTGGCTTCTGAGGTGATTCTAACTGAAGTACTGCTTTAATTTGCTCCGTGCTAGACTCTATCCCTCTTTGCGTCACCAAGTACCCCAGGAATTTCCCAGAGGAGACTCCAAAAGTGCATTTCAGGGGGTTCAGCTTCATATGGTATTTTCTGAGGATCGAGAAGGTATTCTCCAGGTGGGACATATGTTTTTCTGCCTTTTCGGATTTGACTACCATATCGTCAATGTACACTTCCATTGTTCTCCCTATCTCCTCCTTAAACATTCTGTTCACCAGGCGCTGATAGGTGGAACCAGCATTCTTGAGGCCAAAGGGCATCACATTGTAGCAGTACAAGCCTCTGTCAGATTGAAGGCTGTTTTCTCCTGATCCTTAGGGTCTATGTTTATCTGGTTGTACCCACTCCAGGCGTCAAGGAAGGTAAGTAGCTCATGCCCTGCTGTAGCGTCTACCATGGAATCAATGTGCGGCAGGGGGAACTGGTCTTTTGAGCAAGCTTTGTTAAGATATGTGAAATCGACACATACTCTCCACTTGTTGTTCTACTTGGGTACAACCACAACATTCGAGAGCCATTCTGGGTAGTTAACTTCCCTAATCTTTCCTGCTGCCAGGAGATTGTCTACTTCCTGGTTTATCACCTCGTTCCTTTCAGGAGCAAATTTCCGCCTTTTTTGCTGAACTGGAGGAAAGTTGGGGTCTACATTTAACCGGTGTATAATTACACTTGGATATATGCCAATCATGTCGCTATGGGACCAGGCGAAACAATCCATTTTAGTACGTAAAAATTCAATTACCTGCTCACGGATGTTACCTACACAATCAGCTCCCACCAGCACTGTTCTTGCTAGAAACTTTGGGTCCAGGTTTACTTCGTCGAGTTCCTCCTGGGGAGGTGCGATATACTCCCTCTGGACGCACAGTTTCTGTAATTGCTATGCAGGACCAGCTGCGGTGGGTTTCAGAGCATCCTTGTAGCAATCCCGAGCTTCATTTTAATCTCCCCGTATCTCCTGTACCCCCAAGGGTGTAGGGAACTTCAGGCTCTGATGGTACGTTGATGGTACCACTTTCATTTCATGGATCCAAGGCCTGCCAAGTATCACGTTATAAGTTGACGGGCCATCAATGACCAAGTACCGTACCTGTTTGTTCAGATCTCCTGCAAAGGTAGGTACCACTATTTCTCCAAGGAACTGTTTGGTTTCTCCGCTGAAACCTACCAAGGGTACTGCCTTCTTCACCAGGTCTTTCTCGCTGAACCCCGTGTTCTTCAAGGTTTCCAGCATTATCAGATTCACAGAGCTTCCTGTATCTACCAATATCTTTTTAACAAGGAAATTTCCTATAGAAAAGGTAATGATCAAGGCGTCATGGTGGTGTTCTGCCTCATCAGGTACGTCTGCCTTGTCGAATGAGATTGCTGTTAGATCCTGTCTGCTGACCCTAGGGGAGAACGCTGGTTTATCTCCTTTAGTCTCGGTTGCATGGCGCTTTGCTGCTAAATAAGTGAGACCACATATCTCCGACCCCCTTGTGATGACGTTCACTACCTTTGAGTAAGGTGGAGGTGGGGATGGTTGGGCCTGGTCAGCAGTATTGACCTTTCCAGATTTCGCCCCCTTGGGGAGCAGCTTCGTTGTGGTATTCACATCTTTTGCTGGAATCTCTTCTGTCGTTCTCCCTGGGAATAGGCTTCTTGGGCCACCTGTTCCTCTGCCCTAGCTCCCTGATTGCATTCATTACCCCAGCAAGTCCAGTGGTGAACCCATACTCGCTGAGCTTAGGTGAAGCCTCAGTGCTCTCTGTTTCTCCCGAGACTTTGTTCACTGTGTTCTTGCTGTAGGGTTTAGCTCTTTCATTCTTTCTCTCTGTTGTGTTTTTTCTGCTGGATGACTCTGTTTCATACAGGTCCCTTCTATCCTCATCCTCCTCTAGGCGATAAGTAGCCTCTGCCATTTGCTTGACTTCCTCAAAGGTGGCACATGGATGATTGGTGAGATCCTTGTACAAATCAGAGTCGCGATGCCGTCCCCTTCTGAAGACGTTGACTGCCGTTATAGTGTCGCACCTAGGGATATATATTTTTTCCACATTGAATCTGGTAAGATAATCTCTGGTTGACTCCTCGAACCTCTAGACGATCCGGTATAGATCACTCGATAATTTTTCTGGCTTGCGACTGCTTGCGAACTGCTGATTGAAAAGATTCACTAACCCTGCGAAGATGGAAATAGACTTGTTGGGAAGGTTAACGAACCACTGGAGTACGGCTCCTGACAAGGTGGAACCGAATCCTTTGCACATACATGCCTCCTTTTCAGGCCATGTTGCTGCAACCACCATCATTTTCTGTTTGTACTGGTTGATGTGCTCCAGCGGATCCTCTGTTCCATCATACAATGTCATTGTTGGTGTGGTGAACCCCTTTGGCATGCTGACAAGGGCAATGCTTTCCACGAAGAGGAATCCGCATAGCACTCCGAGGTTGCTACCTCCATGGGACGTGGTAACCCTGGAACCTTGCTGAGTAAAGACCTGATATCCTGCAACTGTTGTTCTACATGGCTTCCTACCCCCATACCTTGGTTGTGGGGTACTGAGTAGATCCCATATGGATTTGGTGTTCCTCCTGGCATGTAAGGAGGTACCATGTAGCTTCCAGGTAATGGTGTTGAGTTTACAATAGGCCTGAACTGACTGTCTGGAGTATATGGCATATAGGAGCATATCCCGAGATATGCGTTTCCAGCTGACTGTTCCCCTGGATTGCTCCCTGGTACCACTGGCGTACTGCTGGTTGTTGATATGGGATCTGGAGTTAGTGCTCCTAATCCCACAAGATTGAGTACCATAGGGTACTTTTGCGGCATCCTTGGTGGTGGTGGGACCCCTGGTGGTTGGATCGTATCCTGGGTGGCCATCGTTCCTGCTGGATACACTTGCTCGGGTGGTGTGGTTACCCCTGGTGGCAGCATATCCATATCGAGCCTGGTTACTATATTTTGCAGCATTAGCCTCCCTGAGTACTCCCTGGCATTCCCCTGGTCGAGTGTTGACCTTGCCATCTACTGGGGCGTTCCCAGGGGTGACACTGCATCAATCTTCTCCTGCAAGGACTGGTTGTCCCTTTGTAACCCTATCACCGTCTGCTACAAGGATGTCATCCCTTGAAGCAACTGCTATACCGGATTCGGTTGTAATGCTCCTGGGAGACGGGCTCCTAACAGATGTCCTGGTGATCCTGGGCGCTACGGACTCCCATCCTTATTAGGCTTTGGCATAGGATTAATAACTGGTGATTTTCCAGCCTTCCCTGCTCCCAGATCTGTGAGTTTGGGGGAGTAAGGAGGCTTTGCTGATACTTGGGGCTGAGCCTGGCCTATAGTCACTCTGGTGGTAGAGACCGCCGTTGTTGGAACACCGCACTACTACAGATACAGGCTATAACAACGGTAAAAAAACCGTTGTTATATAAAAAAGCGGATGTTGTTAAAGCGTCCGTTGTTAAGGTTTTAACAACGGTTGGTTTTTCTAAGAAACCCGTTGTGAAAAATATTAACAACGGTTAAAAACCGTTGTCATTACGAGACATTCGTTATGGAAAGTGTGACTAATTTTTGGTGGGAAAGTTATAACAACGGTTACAATAGAAAAAACCGTTGTTATAACTAAAGACGACGGGTTTTTTTTAAATAACCGTTGTTGATTTAAAAAAAAATTATATATTACTAGATGCATGCATTATTACTTCCCCTTATGCTTCCGATTCATGCATTATTACTGCCAAATCCCTGCATATGAAAGGACAATATATGGAATGAGAAGGGTTATAAGATTTGAAGCAGGATATGCGGCATAACTTCCTAAACATATTAATTAAAAAATAACTCAAACGACACGTTACTAAGTATAAATTCATGCATTATCTCAATAACCATTCCATTATATCACTATCTCCACCCTAAACTCCAAACCTTAAATCTTTAAAACCTAATAAACTCCGAATTCCTTCAACAATGAATGATACCATTCGTTATACATGCATTATGACCGAGTACAACAAGAGTTTCATACGCCGGTTGCTGGATATCGAGATGAGGTACAAGAGCTACCTTGAGGAAGCTCGGATCGCATTCAAGGACACCAAAAAAAATGGCTTGTTAGAGCCGCAGATAATGCAGCTATATGACGATATAGCATCTGCGGAACGGAACCTCCAAATAGCAAAGGAGGAGAGGATGAATATCATAGAAGAGAATGCATCCCTATATGAACATCTAAGAATTGTATTTTTAGCAATGAAATAAGTTTATTATGTATATATATATATATATATATATATATATATATATATATATATATATATATATATATATCAATTAATTAAGTTTATGCATTCCTCTCCATCATCTTCTTCTTTATTTTATTTTATTTAATTTTTTTTACTAATAAACGCAGAAAAACTAATTAAGCGAATAATAATTAGAGAAAGAACAATAATAATAATCGATAAAAACACATGCAAATAAAATAATTAGAGAAAGAACAATAATGACGGAGATGACAAAACCTAAAACCATAAAGCAATAGATATTTACCTGATAATTAGAGGAAGAAAGAGACGATGACAACAGTGACGGAGATGATAAAGCGACGATGAGAAAGAGACGATGAGAAAGAGTGTGGTTTGTGTTTGTGGCTGTAGCTGATCTGTGTTTGTGTGGTATATATGGTGAAAAGTATTGACAACGGTTATTAAACATGAACCCATTGTCATTAGATAATATATTAACAACGGGTACTCAGAAAACCGTTGTTAAAAAGTATTAACAACGGATTTTAATATAACCGTTGTAATTACTTTTCACTAATTTTGCGCCAAATTATTAACAACGGTTATAATATATTACAGAGTAAAATGTTGTTATTAGTTTTTATATTAACAACGGTTGTGCAAGTTTGACCCGTTGTTAAAATAAATAACAACGGTTAACAACACATAATCGTTGTAATTAAGTTTAGTAAAATTCGCGCCATCCATTCTACAACGTCTTATGGTGATTTTCATCAATAAGCGTTGTTAAAGGGCCGTTGTGGTTGCCTGGATTTGTAGTAGTGCCGGAGGTTGCTGACATCGCCCCTACAACTGGAGTTTGCGCTGATGTACTCATCAGATTTGATACGTTCTGATTGGATCCTGACATGACCAACTATAGAGATGTTAGGATATTTCGAAAAGAGGTATTTTAACCAAGATTTAACCACAATGCCCCACGGTGGGCGCCAAATTGTTTTGGTAAGATTTTACCGACTAAAGATTTGTGAGTCAATGCGGCTATTTCAATTAAAATACGATATTAAAGACTTAAGTAAATCGGTAGTAAGAACATAGCAAGAACGAAAGTAAACAACTAGTACGAAAGAAAAACAAACGAAAAAGAAAGAGAGACAAACGACACAAGCAAAATGGTGACGCGGGAAACCTAAAATGTGGGAAAAACCGTGGGGGGAATGGTATCCCACCAATGATCCACTAGTAGTAATAATATCCGAGGGTGAACCTAGCTGGAACAATCAGGAGGTACAACAGTGATCTCCAAATGACTAAGTACAAATGATACGAACGATGTATAAATTTCTAAGTGTGTTAATGATATTAATTGTTGTTGGTGGTGAATGATATTTCTTCGAGTGGAGTCAATGATGAATGCCCTTGAAACTGATGTTTGTTGCTCTTTTATAGCCATCCATTGAATTGTCGTAAATGCTCCCTACATATGCTCAACCATACGCTCCACTCCCTATGAAATAGGAAGTGGTTGCTGACTTTGTCAAAGCTTTTGCTGATCACTGCAATGTTCCTGCTGACCACTTCAACGTTCCTGTTGGTTGCTTGTTACTTAATTCAAACGTGGCCTTTGTATCACTTGAATGTCTAGGTTCATCCCCCCTTGTTCTTCCTTGCGTCTAGCAGCCTGCTGCCTTGTTATTGATCCATGTGCCTTTATTTTATCCAATTGCGAGTTGCCACGTCATGATGAGAATGAGAGAGTATTTTTACACATACAATAAACAAGAGAACGAAGATTAAGAACAAGAAAAGTATTAGATCAAGATTAAGAGGAAGAAAGATTACAATCAAACGAATCCGACGTAAAGAACAAGTAGCAGTGATTCAGAGCAAAATCTCAGAGATTAAGAGTAAAGTACGAGTGTGTAAACGTAATTAAGACCTAATGACGACTTCCTTATATAGGGAAGCGAAATTTTAAAAAAAAAATAAACCTAAACATGGATTAGTTAACCTGTGTACTACAGCAAATCACTCGATCGAGTCCTTTCAGACAACTCGATCGAGAACTTCTTCAGAGAAACCACTCGATCGAGCTCTTTAGGCTCTCGATCGAACACTCCCAGATAAGCTCCTTTCGATCGAACTCCAAAACCATTCGATCGAACATCCTCGACTGCCAAACTACTCGATCGAACTCCAAAAGCTCTCAATCGAGAACCTTTCACTGAGATCAGCATCCAACTCGTCTTATCTGCTTCCAAAGACCTTTCTTCACGCTTCCCGAGGTATGACTCCTACTCTAAATCTCTGTCTCCTTACAATGCATGCGAAGTGGGACAACTAAGTGTAATACTTCATTTCTGCACCTCTCGCAAACCACCCGGTGATGATTGGGCCGCATGTTTGGTACGCGGAACGATTTGTGAAAGTTCGTAAGTTGATCGTCAAGTGATTGCTCAAACACTGATGTCTACCTCTTAGTTGTCATCTACGTGCCGATACGGTCGTTTTGTGATAATTAGAGTACATTTGGAGTCGGGCCTAAAACCGTCTTCATTTTTCGATAACAGTTGAATCCGAGTCGAATGTTGGAATGTTCCGGATATTTCTATTCCATATTTTATAAATATTTCACAATCTTTATTCTTTGGTAAACAATTTCCCGTAATATTCATACAAAATATTAAGGAAAACCAAATTATCCCGTTATTCCATAACTTAAACACGGAAATCTTTCTTCCGCAGAAGGAAACCACTTGGGAACAGACGCAGCAGGTGTTGCGCCTCTTCCAAGAGACGCAGTGGCTGCTGCGCCTCTTCCCAGGTCCTCTTCTGCGTGTTTTTCGTATCTTTTTCATATCTTTCCGAGATTCACTTCCAAAGTCTCTCTGAAACCCTATGTCCTTCACGTGATTAGTATAAATAGGAGTCTTCGCTCCTCATATTTCTCACGCGAGTGTCCGCCCTTCTCTTCTCCCTTTGCATTCTAGACCACGTTCTTACTTTTTGGCGTCTACGTGCTTGAACATTCGACCACGTAAGCTCGGATCCTTCTGAGTACCAGCCTCGTTTGCATGACCGACCAATTTGACCAACTCCACATCAATCAACTTTAATCAATCTGTTTTAATTCCTCTTACGAGGGCACTTTCGTCTTCATTCGAGTCGAGCATCACTAATCGATAACTTAGTTCATCTCGTTTCGTCAAACATGTAAGTCTGAGGGTGTAAATCTCTCTTTTATTTATTGTTATTTACCTTTTTGTATCACAATTGTAAGGTTTACGTCGAAAATACCTCTTAAAACCGATTTCTAAAACCGTGCTTTAAAACCCTTTTTACGGATTTCCAGAAGACAAACCGTCGAGAAAGGACGCAGCAACTACTGCGCCTCTTCGAAGGAGCGCAGTTCCTGCTGCGCCTCTTCGTGAGACTGCCGCAGTTCCTGCTTCCTTTCTTCTTCCTTCGTCCTCTGTAATTCGTTCGTTTTTATTTGTTTCGTTTGTTTTTGCTAATTCTTTGACATGACGCCATACTAATTTCATATGTATATTAATAATCATCATTAACATGTTTAATTCGTCATTAATTCCGACTTAAATCCCTTATAATCTCATATTTGCGGGTTTTCGTCATTAAAATCAATCCGGGTTGTAAAAATTCGATTCTTTCATATTGAGTTTCTGGAATTCGATCTTTGATATATTTCCATCTGTCTATTATATTATTCGTCATTAATTTGTCATTAATTCATCATGTTTAACCTATTTTGTTCACCCATGTCACTAATCAATCATTCATCCATGTAATTAATTCGTTTGCATCCGTCTCATCCATGTTTTATTGCTTTTATGACCATTAATCACATGTAAATAACCTGTTAATCACTTTCATCCGAGTAAATATCGTAATCAATCATTAAATTCACCCAATTAACGTTAACGATTTGCAGTTCCGGCTTCACAGCCAGAACTCACCCTTGGAACAGACGCAGCAACTGCTGCGCCTCTTCCAAAGGGCGCAGTCCTGCTGCGCCTGTTCCAGGATGAGTTATGTCTCTGAACTTCCGTTGTTGCTTGACCTAGTTTAATTAGCTTACGTATAATTGACTATTACCCGTATTATCGCCTACTAATCTGTTCGTTAATTCTTTTATTCTTTCTTTTATTTCTTTTTCCAAATTATCCGTTTTAAAGATATTTTCGACATAAATCAATAAATCCAATGTAATTATTGTAATTTTCTATTATTGTATTATTTATCGTATTTGTATGATTTATTTACATGTCTTCACATGCAATCAATCTAAACTCCTACTTCGACATTAATTGTATGCTAAATTACGTGTTCACCGACTTAGTTTAATTATTCACATGGTAGGATTAAAACTTGGATGTTGCATTGCATGCATATAATCGACGATATATCGAGTATAGATGATGTCCCTAATCATTAGTAGAGGCCGCTATCGAGGCGGGCGGGATTAGGTGTTCGATCAAAAGAGAATCCTAATACGTACCCTCACTCCTTACTCCAGATCTCTGTGAACATCCGTGTTCATTGGCATCCACGAGAGTCATTCTAGACATAGAATGCTAAGGGTAACGATTGCTTGGTGTTCATGTCTCTACTTTGTGTCTTGACATGGCACGAAGTATTCGAACGGTTCCAATTTCCCATAAAAATTGGTGGCGACTCCACAAAATGCAAACGCTTGTTCTCTCTCCCAAGCGCCCCTGTGGGCCCATTGTCCACAGTTTGGCGACTCCGCTGGGGATAATACACTTACGTGTAGCCAAGGGTGAAACTTGAACAAGGTTAGGGAATAGTTTGTACAAGACAATTGTCGGTTTTCATAACTCGGTCTTCCTAGATCGTTTTATTCGGCCTTCCTAAGCCCAACCCAACCCATTCGACCAATCGTCCCGTCTAAACGGTCCTAATTCTTATTTGGGCCTAAGGATGGATAGCGATTGACGTCATCCATACCATGATGCTTACTCTTGTTTGTATCAAGGGCCTTCACTACTTGAGGAAATGGACTAGGAATCGGCCTTACTCTTGTTTGGTACGAGCCTCTCCATAGACTTCGGGTTTGATGGTTCGGTATGGCAACCCACCCTTTAAACCAAAACCCTTTTAAATGCACTCAGCATCCCGTTATAATGCTTGTATAAATGCTTGTACCTTACGTGATCACCATTTCTAAACGAAACCATGACGATTTTTGTAAAAATCAAAACCCATTTTCAAATAAAAATTTCGAAATAGGCCTTTAATTAGCGCAAAACTCAGTCGAAACTCTGTCCGTTTGTCAAGTCAAAATTCGGGCCCAAGCCCATTTCAAAACCTCACTTCGACTTCACTCCTACAACTACACTATGGTTGACTAGGATACACATTTTCAAATCCTTGTCTTTTCTTCAAAGCTCACTCAACACAAGTGTCACACACCCACTTCACGAGTCAAAACATTTCTTCTCTTAGCAAGTGTGTTAGAATGGTTGATCGAGTTTTGATTCATCATCGATCTCTTATCCAGTTTTCAAGATGCCTGGAACCAGCGACGCGAACCTCAACCAACTTCAAGATGGTAATGATCGAATCCTAGCCGCGCTAGCGCAAATCCAAGTCACCCAAGACCAAGTGTATGATCGCCTTGACACCATCGAGGGCCGGATCTACGACGTAGAGGGGAGGTTGCCTCCTCAAGAAAGTGAAGTAGTGGGTGACTTCGCGAAAGAATCCAAGGACGAAAATCCTCCCATGGGAATGACTGTAGCCGAGAAAAGGCTCCAATACTTAGAGGAGCAGTTGATGTATCTTAAACGGGATGACATTTATAGGGGGATAATCGCAAGTATGAGGCCGTCAATTCCAAATTGCCAACCAACTTCAATATGACGGATATCCCCAAATTCAAGGGGCATGAAAACCCTTTGAACCACATCCGTGCCTTTAAGGATTACATGTCTATCAAAGGCATCAAGCCCGAGATGTTCTTAAGGATCTTTCCTTCATCTCTTGACACCATCCCAAAGCAATGGTTCTACTCCTTAGAACACAAGAAGATCGCTACTTGGAAAGATGTCGCGATCGAGTTTGCTAAGCAATATGCGGATAATGCCGAGATCCAAGTTAACATGCGCACTCTAGAGGTTCTTACCCAAAATGACAAAGAAGGATTCACCGACTTCCTAAGTAGGTGGAGAAAGACTAGTACCCAACTAGTTGAACGCCCGGATGAGGCTACCTTTGTGGAGAAGTTCGTGGATAATCTCAAACCCATCTATGCCAACCATTTGAGATACCAAAACATCAAGACTTTCAAGGACTTAACCGTACTAGGGACAAGGATTGAAGATGACATCCGTAAAGGGCTCTTGTCCAAAACGGTAGGTCGAGGATACCAAGGCTCAACAAGTCGTTCATACGGCTCCACTAGCAAGACCGATGAAGTTAACCTTCTCGAGCCATCCAAGAAAAGTACCCCACCAAGGAAATTCACAATTCTTAGGGATACTTACTCCAACGCTCTAAAAAGGTTAATGAAACAAGGCAAACTCCAACCCATAGGACCTACTCCCGAACCGGAAAAGAAATCCAAGTTCTGGGACGAGAACTCGTACTGTGAATACCATAGGGGCAAGGGGCATGACACAGAAAAATGCTACAAATTGAAAAATGTGCTCCAAGACATGATTGAAGATGGGCGACTACCAATACCGCCAGGTGGTAAACCCAACAACACTCAGAACCCTCTTGGGATTCTAGTGATCACAAGTGAAGAATCTACCTTAGATTGTTCACACCTCATTTCTCCAATTGAAGATGAGATTCATGCAATTGAGAGTGATGGGTTCTACTCTACTATCTCTCCTACCATTTCCGACTTCATCACATGGGCAAAGAGTGTGGATAGACAAGTTTGGGAATTAGAAAATGTGGTGACAACTTTACATGACCCCAACGCAACACCTAAGGAGCATGTGCCACTAATCTTCTCTCAAAATGCTACTATGCAAGAAATAATCGCCGTCGTTGATAAATTAGTCGACCAAATCACGCAATTAGAGGATAAAATTATGATAATGAGGGAACTAGCTACAATCAACGGAGTATGGGCCGATGATGACGAGGACGAGTATCTCATTGAAAACTCCCTAGTCAAAGAAATAGTCCAAAATGGAGAAGACCAAGATGTGGACCACCTAACTCGTTCAGGGCGTCCATACCAAAGTACTACTCAAAATGGTCCAACCAACGTTATCACATCAAATGATAACGAAGATGACTCCACTGATCATTTGCTCAAGCAATTACAGAAGACAAAGGCTGATCTTTCAGTCTGGCAATTGGTAGTAAGCTCATTCCCACATCGCCAAGCTTTACTGCAAGCCTTGGCCAAACTAAATGTAGCGCATAACTCCACCCCCGAAGATGTAGTCAACTGGGTCTTCCAAGAATCACCGAAGCTAAGTAATCCTATTAATTTCTCATATGAAGATTTGCCACCTTTTGGCGCTAGTCATAACTTGGCTCTTTACATTACTGTCATTTGTCTAAAGAAGAATGTGCCAATGACCTTGGTTGATGATGGCTCTGTGGTCAACGTCATACCCCTCAAAACGGCATACAAATTAGGCATGAAAGAGTCGGATTGGACCCCTACCAATCAAGGTGTTCGCTCATATGATGGTACACGACGCAAGGTAGTAGGACTCGTTAACCTAACCATAGCCACAGGGCCAATTGAGCGAAAGATTAACTTCCAAATAGTGGACATTGAAGCTTCCTTCAACATACTCCTAGAAAGACCTTGGATTCACGCTTCCAAAGCGGTGACATCCACCCTTCATCAAAAGATCAAGATCCCACTAAATGGAAAAGTGGTGACGATCACTTCGTCACCCATCAAGGCAATAATCGAAAAGAAGTCGAATAATCAAGTCCTTGCAGATCCACTATATGAACTTGGGGGCTTCCAAAGCATAAGTGTCATAGAAAGCGAATTGGCACCCTTATACTATGATCCCTACTCTAACTTGGTGGTCAACCACATACTCAAATCCCAGGGATACTTCCCTGGAATGCCTTTGAACCCTATCCGAAGAAACACCTTCGCACCATACAAGGAAGACAACTCAAAAAGTATACCACTTGGACTAGGGTACAAACCCACTAAAGAGGAAGTTCTCGGGATGCTTGCTCAAGTTCAAAACCAAAAGTATGTAGGAGTCCAAATGCGACCCTATCTCCCTACCCTAAACGGATACTTCGTTAAGGAAGGAAGTCTAGAACTCTTTCACGGATTTCCCGAGCCTTGGCATTATCTCGAGAGGAAGCTAGCCGGAATCGAGATCTTTCACGATTGCTACTTTATCCCTCCAGAAACGGTTCCTACCGTCAAAACCCGTCAAGCACCTTGCTTAGACGAACAAGCTGTTAGTCTATTGTTTGGAGAGGATCGACTCTTTTTATAGCCGCGCAGGATGACATCATTACCATGATACTTCAAGACGATCGCTTCAACCCCACCGTGTTAATCACGGAAACTAACGCGAGTCAGCAGAAAGGATGGAGAAAATCAATCAAGTGGACCAACAATCAAGGAAGACTCTTCAAGCTCACCACTGGAAAAGGAGAGATGTTCAAAGGAGAACTAGAAGATGATGAATTTGAGTCAGAGTCGGAGTCGGAGTCTAGAGAAGTCGCTAAAGAGTCACCTCCTGTCGTCATCCCCATTCCCTTTGTTTCTCCTAGCTTAGCCTCGAGTAGTAACAGTAGTTCGGGAAATGTCCCAACCACTGTCCCTTTGCCGCCACTGACCACAGATCATATGGCTTCTTTGTTTCAACTTTTCTCAAACTTTAATATGAATAAATCAGGTTCTGCTTACTCTTCGTGTTATCTTGAGTGCAATTCTGTTTACGATGATACTGAGGATGACCAAGACCAAGACTCAATCGAGATACCTCCCTACGTAGCCAAAGAAATACTACAGGAAGGGGAAGGGGGACCAGTAATAGAGAACACCGAACCCATCAATGTAGGAACCGAACTAGAACCTCAAGAACTTAGGATAGGGACTACCCTGAGCTCTACCGAAAGGGCCGACTTCATAGATCTCCTACACGAATTCAAAGATGTTTTCGCGTGGTCCTACAAAGACATGCCAGGGATCGACAGGGATATCGCCGAACACAGAATCCCGATTAAGCCAGGTTTCAAGCCTATAAAACAGAAGCTTCGTCGAATGAGAACGGAATGGGCTCTCAAGATTAAGGAAGAGGTTGATAAGCAATTCAAAGCCGGGTTCATCAAAGTTTCCGAGTATTCTAACTGGGTAGTCAACATAGTACCTGTACCCAAAAAAAATGGGAGAATCCGTGTTTGTGTTGATTTTAGGGACTTAAACAAAGCAAGTCCTAAAGACGACTTCCCTCTACCACATATCGACATATTGGTGGACAATACTGCAGACCACGCATTACTATCCTTCATGGATGGATATGCGGGTTATAACCAAATCAAGATGGTCGTAGAAGACATGCATAAGACCGCCTTCGTCACTCAATGGGGAACCTATTGCTATACGGTCATGCCGTTCGGGTTAATCAACGTCAGAGCTACATATCAACGCACCGCAATTACACTCTTACATGACATGATGCATAAAGAAGTTGAGGTATACGTAGACGACATGATTGTCAAGTCCAATGATAGAGAGGGGCATATTGCGAACCTTCGCAAATTTTTCGCAAGGCTACGAAAGTACAACATGAGGCTCAATCCTCAGAAATGTGCGTTCGGAGTAACATCTGGTAAACTCCTGGGATACGTCGTTAGCTAACGAGGTATAGAAATAGACCCTTCCAAGATCAAGGCTCTGATCGAAATGCCACAACCTCAAACAGAAAAAGAAGTCAGAGGATTCCTAGGGAAAGTGCAATATATAAGTCGATTCATATCGAAACTCACCATGATTTGTGAACCTATCTTCAAGAAGCTCCAGAAAACGGATCACACCATGTGGGATGACGATTGTCAAAAGGCATTTGACCAAATCAAGGAGATATTGGCTAAACCACCAGTGCTCATACCACCTCAACGAGATCAACCTCTTGGTTTATATCTCACAGTAACCGAAACAGCCATGGGTGCCATGCTAGCTCAAACCGTAGGAAGTGAAGAAAGGGCTATCTACTACCTTAGTAAGAAGTTCTTGGAGTACGAGTGCAAATACTCACAACTCGAAAAGACATGCCTCGCTCTTGTGTGGGCAACGAAGAAGATACGCCATTACATGCTTAGCTACTCCGTCAAAATATACTCCAAAATGGATCCAGTCAAATACTTCTTCGAGAAACCCGTCCTCAACGGACGCCTAGCAAGATGGACTTTGATGCTCTCAGAGTTCGACCTCAAATACGTGCCACTGAAAGTTATAAAAGGGCGCGCCGTTGCCGAATTCTTTGCAGAAAATCCTATTAATGATGCACAAACAATAGACACTTGGTCATTTCCAGACGAGGATATACTCCAAACTGATGTAGACTCCTGGGACCTTTACTTTGATGGAGAATTAAACTTAAGAGGATTTGGAATAGGAGTGTTGCTCATTTTTCCTGAAGGCGAGCATACACCAATCTCTGTCAAACTCGACTTCGAGGTGACAAATAACGCTGCAGAATACGAAGCTTGTCTCATTGGACTACAAGCGGTAGTGAGCTTGGGCATTAAAAACCTCCGAGTACATGGGGATTCATCACTGATCATCAATCAAGTTACGGGATCATGGAAAATCCAAAGCGAAAGCCTAGCACCTTATCAAGCTAGAATAGACCAAGTGGCCCAATTCTTTGATCACGTAACCTATCTACACCTACCTCGGGAAGAAAATCAATTTGCGGATGCTCTTGCAAAACTCGTATCCTTAATTAATATGCCAGATGACATGGTGGAAATGCCTTTATGCATCGAACGACGGTCAGAGCCAGCTTATGTCCACCAAATCACCGATGAAGAGGAAATCGCGCAGGAATCCTGGTTCCAAGCAATCCTGAATTTCAAGCTCAATGGCACCTATCCACCAGATATGGACAAAAGGGGACAACGTGCTATACGCCTACTAGCTTCCCAATATGTTCTCATGCAAGGAGAGTTATACAAAAGAACACCTCTTGGTGTAATCCTACGTTGGCTTGATCATTCACAGGCCCGGAAAGTGATGGAAGAAGTCCACGATGGAGAATGCGGTCCTCACATGAGTGGGCCCATGATGGCAAAGAAAATCACACATTTGGGGTACTATTGGACCACAATGGAATCCGATTGCATCAAATATGTAAGACATTGCCACAATTGCCAAATCTTCGGGAATGTACAACATGTCCCACCTTCATTGGTCTATACGATGAAATCTCCTTGGCCATTTTCTGCCTAGGGAATTGACATAATTGGGAAGATAACCCCAGCCGGAACAGGAGGTCACTGTTTCATCCTAGTAGCAATCGACTATTTCACCAAATGGGTAGAAGCGGCTTCCTACACTAGTCTCACGGCCAAAAACGTGGCAAAGTTCATACAAAACAACACCATCTGTCGATACGGTTGCCCACATGAGATCATTAGTGATAATGGATCACATTTCCAAGCTGAGACTGAGCAATTCCTAGCCAAGTACAAAATTAGGCATCACCACTCTTCGCCCTATAGACCTCAGACTAATGGCGCGGTAGAGGCAGCAAATAAGAACGTTGTCACAATTCTCAAGAAAATGATTGACAACTATCGAGATTGGCCAAGCAAGATACCCTTTGCTTTGTGGGGATATCGTACATCTGTTAGGACGCCCACTGGGGCTACTCCTTTCTATTTGACCTACGGCATGGAAGTTGTACAACCAGTCGAGCTAGAGATACCATCCTTGCGTATTTTACTCGAAAGTCAAATCCCAGAAGCCGATTGGAGGAGGGATAGATATGAAGAACTCATCCTCCTGAATGAACGTAGGCTACGCGCCTTGCATAACGTCCAAACATATCAAGCACGTATCAAACGAGCTTTAAACAAAAGGGTTAGGCCAAGAAACATCAAGGAAGGAGACTTAGTACTCAAATCGGTTAGAGCTCTTTTACCTGTCGACCCACGGGGAAAATTCAAACCTAATTGGGCCGGGCCATTTCTAGTCAAATCCATACTTCCAGGGGGTGCGGTTAGAATCACAGACCTAGATGGGAGTGAGTTTTCCAACCCAACAAACCTTGACCAACTAAAACGGTATTATGCTTAGGATAGGAACAAAAACGCGCCTCGCGTAACCTCACGTGTCGCTCTTGTGGCACTAAATAAACGGCCCCTGACCATGCTGAAGTAAGCCAATGTCACTTTGCTCTTGCATTTTGACAAATTTGTCATCCTCATATCATCGAATGAACTAAACTGCACCTTCAGAGTAAGCAAAAAGCTCATGCTTATTTTCTAAAGTTCATTACAAGCTCTTGCTTAGAACAATTATTCTTTTACATTTATTCGAACTACGAGCAAGGGTTTGATTTCATTTTTTCTAAATGAATAGGTAGGCAATCCTTCACAGGATACAACCCATTATTTTAAAATGTAAATAGAAGGACATTTGCATTACATTTGGAATTCGACAAGAATAATAAATAGAAAATCACAACGGTTTCATAACCATTTAACCTTTTTATTTCATTCACTTTCTAATAGTAATAATACGCTACAAAATAAAAATAGGCTAGGATTCTAAAACCCCCACCTTTTTATTACAACAATAATAATAATAATAGTAAATAATAAATAAAGACTTGGGCTATTCCTCCATCTTCCCTTTGCCCTTGTCATTCTTGTCATACTTCTTGTCACGACCTCGAGCCGGACGCTCTTGCGCCACTTCGGACCTAATCACCAACGGTCTTTCTCGAGGCCTAGACTTCCCATTCTTGTCAATCACTTTGTCCACGACAGGAGAGGTCTTCGGTTTCTTCGAAGGATAAACAGCTCGAAACCCGGCTTCTTCCTCTCCCTTGGTCAGATGCTTCTCTTTCTCTTTCTCCACCTCGCGCACCTTGTAGTCAACAGGCTCGCGCTTCCTCAATCTCTCGCGCTCTTCCGGAGTGGTAGCTTTCCTCCATCACAGATAAGAATCCGACACCCATAAAGCATTAGCAGAAGAGTTCAAGAACCACACGTTTCTTTGAGCCCATTTAATGGCCCATTCCCTTCGGCTCTCCGTAGTAAGCGCCACGGCAGTCTGCGGGACGGTATCAAGCTTCGGGATCATCTGCTTTAGTCTAACCTGTCTCATCAGCCTTTCCGGGAAGATGCACACCATAAATTCCAAGCCAGGAATGCGCACAGATCGCGTAGGATCCAAGGAAGACACTCCAGTAACAGATTTGAGGTGCCACCGTGGTACAATCCACCTAATCAAAGGGCCATCATCACTCTTCAATTTGTTCTCCCAATAATTGCAGACTCGAGTGAAGTCCACCATGTAAAGCCTGGTCCTCATTGCAATCGAACGAGCATGATAAGAAGGAACGTGAACTGGGGGCTTGATCAATCGAAGCCGTTCCATAAGCCAAACCTACCAAAAGCGGGTATTAGACAGCAAAAAAAAAAAAAAAAAAAAAAAAAAAAAAAAAAAAAAAAAAACGAACGAAAAAAAAAAGAAGAAAAAATAAAGAGAGGAAAATGTTCTTTTACCTGCAAGATAACGGGACTCCCCAAATACGGTAGGTCGCGATTGGCTTTCCTATTATCCAAACCCAATAGGATCTCTCCTAAGCATAAACAAGCTGGGCTCCTGCGCAGCTCCATTTGCTCAACAAGGCCCAAAAGACGAGATTCACCTCTCAAGTCCTCATCAACATGCCCTTGGAGGACATACACATGCAACAAGTAAAATCCAAATGCCCTTCGCCTAGCAACATAAGAAACGGTGGGGTCGGCCTTGTTGATAAATCGGTCAATGAAGTCCAACATTCGCACTCCTTTTGAGGTCACTAAACGATCAACCTCAAGCCTAGTCAATCCAAGCAAGTCTCTAAATTTTCTCTTATACCCTTGCGAAGTAGAAGGAATGACAGGCAAGTGTTCAGGGTCCCACCCACCAATCGCAGCAATTTCTTCAGGAAATGGGCAAATGTCGCTTCCGGAAAAAGCAAAAACATGATAATTCGGGTCCCAATAATCAAGACAAGCATCTAAAAATGGTTTGACAACCTTGATAAGCTTCAAACTCAACAAAGACCCAAGGTTGTAGGCGCCCATATCGTATTTCTCCAGTTGGAAAACTCGTTGGTCCATTCTTTTAGGCGAATTTCTAAAGTATTCATGATGAGGGATTATTTTAAGAATTTCTATGTAACAAGACGGAGAAGAGACGGAAGAATTGTGTGAATAAAAGCTCTATCAACGTCTCTATTTATACTAAATTCTGTTTCCTAAAATCTGCCAGAACAGACACACCCGGAAACAAGCGCAGCACCTGCTGCGCCTCTTCAAAGGGACGCATCTCATGCTGCGCCTCTTCCTCAGCTAGGTTTCTGTGATTTTCCGCGTTGGATCTTTCCTAAATTCCTTGACGAATAATTTCCTATTCCTACGGGTTATTATTTTGGTAAATACGTGGAAATTACCATATTCCATATTTCCTAATTCCGCGGGCACGCATTTCGAGGCGATATCGACATTTTCGTCATTTCATCACACTTGTATATTTTCATTTTAGGAAATAATTTTCATTTTAATGTAATTCTTTTTCTTTTTTTAGGAAATAATTTTCATTATAATTTAATTCATTTCAAAACTCACATATTTCTTTTATTTCTTCTTCATTTCAATTCTAACTTATAGGTTTCTATTTTTTTCTTTTTTTTGGGGTAACCCTCCCTACCGTCCGGTCATTTCCGGCAATTTTTTTGCATTTTTTGCATTTTTTTGAGTCGTTCGTTTTGCGCTAATACAGGCCATGTGTATATACAAATGCATGTTTTACGTGATTCCTATGTAAATTTCGGCAGCATGACGGCGTAAACCGTCATCTACCAAACCTGTTCAAAGCTAACCTACAGATACAAGCAACGCAACCCAGCATCAAAGGCACTCAGGCCATCATATATACAACAAAAAGGGAAATGTACAACAAACTGGGGGCTCGAGCCCCAAACAAAGTCCAAAATGTCCAAAATAAAGGTCCAAAATGTACAAATGTGCAAGATACAAACAACAACAAAACAAAACTACTGCCGGTCGTCCTCCAGCTCCGCGACTCTTGCCGCGAGAGCAGCAATCTCGGCGTCGCGAACCTCGAGCTCTCTCAACAAGCGAGCTGTCTCCTCCCGAGACTGAGCCAACTCTCGCTCCAGCTCACGGTCCCCCTGTAAACAACAAATTGGCTCATGTCAATCATTTCAAGCAATTACAAGAAAAGTCGGAAAATCAAAGTTCAAAAATGAAATAGGCACAAGGTTCATACCTGACGACCTCGACCGCCGACAAGTGCCTCGACGGCAGTGGCTCGCAGCCGGTTGGCCACCCTTTATAACGCCACGAACCGAGATGGCGCAACCTGCATTTTCAAAAAAGAAGTTCTCAATAATTGAATAAGTTCAACCAAATGTGTTCTTACACAAATATCATGCAAGTTAGAGGCTCACCCTCCGAATCAAATGCTGCCAATCGTCCAGGACAGCATCCGTCACAGCCACGTCAAAGTCACGTAGCTTGGAGATCGTCGTCCTCCCAGTCGCGTCAGTGTACTCGAGGGTCTCGGGGTACTCTGGGGACTCGATGCCCGCCGCCTCAACCTCCTGCAAAGTCAAATGTTTCTCGTTAATCGATGATCTTTCATCGTATTCTCAAAATCAAGAATAAAGGAGAGTAAGATGCTCACCACAACCGGCCAGTACGCCAACCTCCCGTAGAGGAACGCCGAGTAGTCCTCACCAGGAAGATGGAGGGCGTCACCACCAACGCCAGCCAAGTCAGCCTCCCTCTCAGCCTCAGAAGGCTCCCTGAACATCGTCCTAGGAGGATCGATGGGAACCGTCAACACGTCCCGAGAGCACTGAGGAGCCAAGCGCTCGCCCAAGTACCACACAGGAGCCATCGACGTCCTCAACAGCAGCCGGCTTGAGCTCCTAGGTCGAAGGACCTCAGCCACAAAAGGAGGCGCTCCAGCGTACTCCGCCCAAGGCCTGGGCACCCACTGGGACAAGACAAACAAGAAATCATTCTTATGATCAATTAAAAGCAATGTAGAAGCAAAATGAAAATAAGTGAGATGCTCACGCTGTCTAGCTGAAGAGCGTTCACGTCCCGCCGGTAAACACCGTGAGAGGAACGCTTGCTCCTCGTCCTGCACATCACCCAATCCCTCACCACGGGATATGCCTTCTCCAGCGGCTCCGTCCTCTTGGGCGAGAGGCTCGGAAAGTAGGAGTGAAGCAGGATAGTCAATGATGATCTTTCGTAATTTGATAAGGAAAAGAATTGATTTTAGTCTAAATGAAGGTTCATACCTCCAGCAGCAGTCCAGGGCCGACAGCACCAGGAGAAGTCCGCTTCTCCATCAACTTCGGATGAACCATGGCCCTTATAAAGCGGATGAGGACCGCAAAACCAGCAGTGACCCAGTCCCAACGCCCTAGGGAGCTCAGGTCAGAAAGGAAAGGAAGGAAGAAGCCGTCGATGACCTCTCTCCCTTGTCTCCGAGGTAAATCGAAGACAGAAACCACCAAAGCCACAAACGAGCCCTCTGCTCAGCAGTACAGGGAGGAGGAGTCGCCTCCCTCCCGTCAATCGTCACCAGCGCCGGGATCTTTCCCGCAAAATAGTCTCGGACGTAGGAACTGGGCACCAAACCAGGCACTGTAACAGCCTTCGGCGACAAGTTCCAGCCGATCAACTTCCTAGCCTCGACCGAGTCCACCCTCATGGCAGTCTCCGGCCACTCAACAGCCTCAGTCCCACACGACAGACCAGAAATCATGCCGTAGTCCTCCAGATTGACTCCCACCTCACCAAAAGGCATGTGAAAAGTGGAAGTCGTGTCCCAGAATCGGTCCAAGAAAGCGCGGACCAGGATAAGGTTGGCCCGCAGCTTCCTCTTCGCGATATCCCTCCAAGCCTGCACCAATGCACCGAACGCTCCACGCTCGATCATGGCGCGCTCCTCCGCCGACAGCCGCTCGTAGCACTCCATCGTCGTCGTGTAACCCGAGAACGACCTGATGTTCCCGGCCTCCTATTGTGATTTGAAACAAAAAGCTATCTTTAGTTTTGAATGAAAGGAGGATAAGATATGAGCAAATGAATGAAAAAAGGTGAGTGATGAGTAATGGATTCGAGATTACCAAGCTCTTCACCGTCCTGTAGGACAGGTGACCCTCCGCGGCCCAAAGCAAGTGCCTGCTCTCCTAGGTCTCAGCCCATGCGGGAGTTCCCCTCAGCTGACGACCTCCTCGCCCAACGTTGGCCCGCCTCGGGGCCTCCTCCTCCTCAACAGCCTCCTCCTCGTGGACCTCGTCCCCAGCAGCCATCACCGCGGCGGTGAAAGCCTACTCCAAAGCCTCCTCGATAACAGTAGTGTCTATCTCCATGGGAGCTCTCCCGGAAGTAGAAGCCTCATCACCTGCATCATTAAAGTATTTTAGGCCGCGTCACGTGACGACGAGCCTTAGTTAGGGGATTTTCGAGCCTTCAGAAGCCCTAAAATCGCTCTTTTCTCGCCATCTTTAGCCATATTCTCACAAACCCGATCACTCATGTGGTAATTAGGGTCAAGTCAAGCCTAATTTGAAGCCTAGTCATGGGTTCGAGTCGAAATTTCGGCAGCATTTCGTTATAACGGCGATTAAGCCCTAGAAAAATGTCCTGAAAAAGCCATCACAAACCAAAATTCCGAGATGGTAGGAAGTTTACCCATCATCCAAGGTGATACCCGTCGTTGTGAGTACCAAAGATAAAATTTATAATCTCCTATTAAGACTAACCTAGGCTAGTGGTAACAGGGTCGAACCACAAGGAGGCAGTTGTAAATTCTAGTTGTTCTATGATCAGTCAAAGGTAACTATTATGGGGGTTGGTTGAATTGGTCTATAACTAATAACAATAAGAAGAAAATAAACTAAAGATATGGATTAAACAGATAAAAGAAAGGTACTAGGATGGTCGGGTCATTACGGCTTCAGGCGGCGCGGCAAACTAAGTCGGTCCGAATTAAACACGGGTAAGGCGGGAAATAAGAGGTCCTCTCGGTCCACTCCTAACAAATAGCATCTCTCGATCTCGCTATAGGTCCCTAATGTCACTAATACTAACTTTCGTCCTGAAAAGTGACTAATGGTCCAAACTATACCTATCTTTCGATCTTAGCACAGTTTAGTCGATTTAATTGACGGTCAAATAACCTACCCTACCTTTCGGTCTAATGGGTCGGTCACAAAATAGGTATCTAACTGGTCGCATGCATTCGATTTGTTAAATACAAGTTTAAAAACAATTAAAACGAAGATAACCTTACAAGGTCGTCGATCGATCGACCAACAATGTCGATCGATCGCCCGACACGCTGGTTCGATCCATGTTCAATCTAATGCCGCCTAGCCATAAATCGCCTACATCCTAGCACAAGCTATTTAGCTACTCATGACAATGATGAAAATTATAACAACGTTAAAGATTAAGACTAAAGAATTCATGCTTGAATTGATAAAGGAAACAATAAACATAAACAATAAAACGGCTTAGGGAATTAACTAACAATTCTATACTAACGAAAATAAAGAAGAACGGGAATTAGGCGGGAGGAATACCGAAAATTCGGAGGAAAGATTAGGAACAAAGGCAGAAATTCCAATGCTAAAGTCGATATATCAAACCCTAATTACTCGGAATATAAACTAAACTATCGTGATGTGAAACTTAATGTATTCTACGATAGAAATTTAGATGTAAAAACTTTATGAAAACTTGATGTTCTTAGGTTACGTTATATAGAAACCAACGCAACAATTATTTCCTAAAACCTAAACTTCACGGGCCTTGAGTTTCTCAATCTTTTAATTCCGTCGGAATCGAAATCGTCGATCGATCGCAGAGGTCGGTCGATCGTTGCTCCTCAAGAACAAAAGTAGCTTCGAAACCGAGCCTTGGTCGATCGATCGACTAGGTTGGTCGGTCGACGGCTAAGCGCTACTTGACTTCTTTTAACTCGTGGACTTGTCTTTCGGGCCTTGGATTGCGCACCAAGCTCGTTCCTTAAGCAACTCCTTTACGTCATTTGCAATGCGGCTTACTCGGGGACAGATTTGGCTTGATTTCCGTCAAATTCTTCACATTTACGAAATAAAGTACAAAATACGGAAGTAGACGGAAATAGGGAGAAATGTAGCATAAACTAAACAAATGAGCTCGGAAATGCGTGTAAAAAGAGATGTAAAACATCATATAAATGACACGCATCAAATCTCCCCAAACCAAACCTTGCTTGTCCCCAAGCAAGAACTAGACTCGATCTAATGACCTAATGGAACGAGTTCAATCTCAGAGCGAAATGCAATAAGTAAAACCTAAGCCAATTTAATGCACAACCAACAATCAATTAGTAATGTGAATCATGCAAACGAATTATAAAGTCGTTAAAAATCTTTCTTTGAACCGTTGACTATAGAGACTTATCAAATTGGACTCTCGCGGGTCGCTCAAATCACTCAAGTGAGCACGGGTGATATATATGTAAGATAGAAAGAATTCATTTTGTAAAGACTCTCACCTAACTACGACCTATGAAAACATGCCAGCAATAAAATATGAAAATGATCTCTACGACCGTACATACGCATTCCAACCAAACAGATGACCATTGACACATGCCGAGGTATATATATGGAAATGTGAGGTATGGGTAAGAAGAGGCAAAACATTTTATGGTGAAGTGGAGGTACAGGTGATCAAGCTAGTACCAAAACGGAACCAAGTGACAACATCCAACTTCTTGCTCAATAACAAACGAAACGGTGCTATAACGAGCACAAAACTCACAATCTCCAACTATCAAATCAATAAAACTCCCCATAGGATATAAATGAAACATGGGAGCAAAAATCGCCAAAGGATAAGGATTAAATCATGCGAATTGATTTTTTTCTTTTTCTTTTTCTTTCACGGACATCAATCGATCGACCTAAATGAGCAGTCGATCGACTGCTCTGAACAGTACAGGACGTTTTTCTCTTTTTCATTTCTTTTTCGAATCATTTTTTTTCATTTCTTTTTTTTTTCTTTTTGTCTCTTTCTTTCCTTCTTTCATTTTCCAACCATCATCTCAACAGAGCAAATGCCACCAAAAACGAGTAACAATCCCAAGAAACAGACTACTAGCTTGACAAAGGACAGGCTAAATGTAGGATGTAGTAAATGGGACAAAAAGGTTATTTTTGGCAGTGTGAAGCTTATGGGTGAAATGAGAAAAAGGAAACCTCTGCCACATGTGTCAACAAACCACAAACCGAATGCATACAGGTATTAAGTAGATCAAATTCATAATCATGCAAATTAAGGAAACATGTCTCATAAGGAGTACTACTCACATTCCTAAATAAACCGGTCATAGATGACACCAGTTATAAGCTCTAAACCTCAGAAATATGATGTAGCTTGCCAATTTCCAAAGTCAAGTCCAAAGTTCAGCAAATAGTTCAACGAAAACTCGTAGATATGCATTTACGATTCTACTAATAACATGTCAGTTAGCAAGGCTTAGGCAAAACAGGTGCAAATGCAAAATCATCCTTGAAATACTACCGTTCCGACTCGACCTATATGCTAAAATAAACGTGCATTTTATGGAAATTTCTGAAATTTTTTCATTTTTTTTTTGGAATTTTGTATATATGAGAATGAAATAAACAATGTAAGGCAAAAATGTAAACGTGAATGCAAGCAAATGATATGCGACGCAAAAACCCTTCCCCAAACCAAATCGCACAATGTCCCCATTGTGCAAAATCATGTAATGAAGAAAAATGGAAAACGGGAATTTGCGAGAAAAGGGAAATTAAAACACAATGACATAAAGTAAAGACTTGGGAACTCACAAGACTTTAAGCGCAGCCAAAGAAACCTCCCCAAACCAGCGTGAGTTAGGAGGTTTCAGTAGCCAGCAGTGCTACCGATAAGAGTGCCTGAAAGACAATCAAGACCACGCATAAGACCGAAGAAAGCAATTTTGAAACGTAAAAATTGTGCATAAATGAGACAATAGAAGAAATAGATAATTCGACGGAAAAATAAAGAGGAGTAGAAGACTCCCTTAGGTCCGCATATCGACCAAACACAGCAGGGGAGAGGTCGTGAACGAATACAAGAAAGAAGACAGTGATGGTCGATCGACCTAAAGAGCGATCGATCGACCAGGTGGTCGTGAATGAGTAGCTCTCGTAACCCGCAACTCGTCGATCGACCAATGATACCGTCGATCGATCGAAACATCTTTGCGATGTCTTATTTCTTCGTAATTGCTCAATGATTTGAGCTAATAAGCTCTAAATACCTGCAAATGCACAATAGTACGCGCCCGAAATTGCGCAAAACCCAGAACGAAGTCTAAAGTACTTAAAAATCCTAAGCAAATAAAATAAAAGCGAAGTTTTCGCGCACACAAAAACAATAAAAAGTAGTTCGAAAGCAATAAAATGAAGTTTATAACGAACTCGATCAACTAATAGTTGATCAAAAAGGACCACGGTATGGCCCACTTCGTCGGCTTCTGGCTACTAGAGGTAGCCTCAATGGTGCTCATCTTGTCAGTTGCACCCTTCTCAGCTTCGACAGACGGAGAATTCAGCTGATCAGCGTCGTCATCTCCCCAATCAAGGACTCCCTCAGAATCATCGGAGTCCAAATCAGCCCATCTCACCTTAGCTGGCTCATCCTCCACTTCTTCATCAGTCCCATAGCTTAAGCGTCCTAGGCCTCCTCTTTGAATGATCGGCTGCTTTACAGCTGGCGCAACTTGTAGTACTCCCTTCCCCAAACCAGCTCTGCATTATTTAAAGCAACAGATTCTTCCTCCATCTTGCTCCCAATCCGGGGCGGAGGGGTTAATACAAAGCGATAGTAATAGGCATGTCGGAAAGTACAAAGTACGATCTCTTTTCAGAGACCGTATTACAAGTGACGGGCCACATGGGATCCTTTTTCTTAGCCGGCTGGGCAAAAACAATAGAGTGCTTTCCCACTTTGAAGGTCAAAGTACCTAGACCCGACGTCGATGATTGCACCCCGAAGTGTGCAAAAATGGCCTTCCCAAAATGATGGGAATATGGTCATCCTCGGGCATGTCAAGGACAACAAAGTCGACAGGGAAGAAAAACTTCCCTATCTGGACGGGTATGTCCTCTAGGACTCCTATGGGCTCGACCGCGGATCGGTCGACCATCCGGATCTGTCATCTCGGTAATAGCAAACCTGGTCGGTTTAAGCTTCCTAGCTAGACTCAAGGGCATGACACTTATGCTAGCTCCCAAATCACATAAAGCCTTTTCGATAGAAAAGGTACCTATGCTACAAGGGACGGAAAAACTGCCCGGGTCCTCTAACTTAAGGGGCGCAGTGTGAGACAGATAAGAACAAGACTCCTTGGTAAGTGCGACAGTGTGCCTTTGTTTCAAGTGACCGTTTTTAGACAACAGTTGTTTCATAAATTTGGTGTAAGCGGGTACTTGGTTAACTAGCTCAAGGAAGGGGACTTGCACATTCAGACTACGGATAACTTTCTCAAACTTACTGAAAGATACCTGTTCCTTGGTTGGCACGAGTCTCTCCGGATATGGGGCTGTAAGGAGCACCTTAGCCCTCTCCTCTAATTCGCGCGCGCCGGCGTCCTTGGACTTTGGCTGGAAGTCCGTTACCTTTTCTTTGTTGAAGCTAGATCCCTCCTCAGACCGTCTCAAATGAGACCCATTGACCGTCATTGGATCGAACTTTGGAGCGGGATCGACCCATCAAGCACTCGGGTCTGCCCCTAGGACTTTCGGGACGGTGGTACCCCGAAACAAGTGGTCTCGTAGATTAGTTGGCATTAAAGGACGGAATTCTTCAACATCAGCAGTGATATTGGTCGATCGACCACCCTCCTCAGTCGATCGACTGGATTTCACAGTTCCAGAAGCTCCTGTAACCCGTAACTCAGTCGATCGACTAGGTATATCAGTCGATCGACTGATTTTCCCTGGCTGACGTCTTTTTCTTTGAATTGTTCGTTGAAGCTTTCTCTTGGCTTGTTTCTGGCTCATCTTTCTCGACAACATCCTCAACCATGGCGGGGACCGTCAAGGGTGGACCCGCTCCTCAAGGTGATGGCATTTAGGGTCTCCTTTTGTTCGGGTTGAGTGGGTAGGTGTCCGGGAGCTCGAGTGTTACTTTTACTAGCTAGTTGAGCAATTTGGCTCTCAAGTAACTTCATCCCGGCCTCTCTTGCTTGGGACTCCTTTAGCAACAGATTCTTAAGCTCAGAAAACTCAGAATTTTGTGATTGTTCTTCTTTGCGGCACATAAGGAGGCTTCGCATGCTGCTGTTGCTTTTGATGAGGCGGAACATACGGCTGCTGCTGTGGCGGATGTTGGGTTGGATTTTGGACATTTTGGCTTCTCCAACTCAAATTCGGGTGGCTTGGCTCAAAGTAGGTGTTTGTCTGCCTATAGTGTTGGAAGGCAGCGCAAGATTCAAATGGACTAGGGCAATTTTTTGAGACATGGCCCTCAACTCCACACCTTTCACTGGACGAAGGGACCGTCGACACAAAGATTGACTTGGTATATCCCACCCTTAGAGACTCCTCCTAGCTCATACTTGTCAAATCTTGCAGTAAGAGCCTCAAGTGCAAGAACGAGAGGAAGATTCAGCAGCTCTCCTCTGGTTCCCTCTCGAATTCCCATACTCGGCCTTGTGGGTAGCGAGATCATCAATGATTTTCCACCCTTTGGTTGCTCCCAAATTTTCAGCGAATCTCCCATTGGCAGCAGCATCCAAAATGGCCCTCTGATCGTCGTACAACCCATTGTAGAAATGATTGCACAAACTCCATTTTGCAATCCCATGGTGCGGTATGGTCCGCACCAACTTCTTGAATCGGACCCATGCCTCGTGGAAATTCTCATCTGGCCCTTGTTTAAAGCCCGTGATTTGAGCTCTAATAGCGATCGTCCTTGAAGCAGAGAAGTACTTCTTGTAGAACGCCAATGCCAATGTATTCCAATCAGTGATCTCCAGAACGGTCTTGTCCAAATCCCTATACCATTCCCTTGCGGCATCACGAAGGGAAAAGATGAACATGGTCTCCTTGATTTGATCCTGGGTCACGCCAGCTGGTGGGGGAATGGCGCTGCAGTAGTCAATGAAGGTCTCCATGTGCTTAGTTGTATCTTCATTTGCAGCTCCCCCAAACTGGTTTCTCTCAACCATAGTAATGTAAGCAGGCTTTGGTTCGAATTTCTGGCTTCTCCGTGGTCGAACCCTTTGTACAAGTCGGCGGTGTCGGCTCGAAAAACTAGCTATACTTGCTTCCTCGGCCATGACTGGAATTTCGGGAAAATAACCGGTTCGGTGAAGAGGTGGGTGAAGACTGTTGGTCTTCCTCAAACAGATCGTGCTCGAGATAGCTTGACAGAGTACTCGGCTCTTCCTCTCGTCGACAATATCCTTCGTGCTCGTCTCAACCCGCGCAAAGATTTCTCTATCTCGGAGTCAAATGGTAATAATTCTCCACCCCGTGACTGCGCATAAGATGAAACTACAACAAGAATATAAGAAAAGTTTAAGGAACAAAAGTCCCTTAAACTGAGAAAGACTGAAAATAAAAGCAACTAAAATTAGGACTATTGCCTCCCCGGCAACGGCGCCAAAATTTGATGCCCGTCGTTGTGAGTACCAAAGATAAAATTTATAATCTTCTATTAAGACTAACCTAGGCTAGTGGTAACAGGGTCGAACCACAAGGAGGCAGTTGTAAATTCTAGTTGTTCTATGATCAGTCAAAGGTAACTATTATGGGGGTTGGTTGAATTGGTCTATAACTAATAACAATAAGAAGAAAATAAACTAAAGATATGGATTAAACAGATAAAAGAAAGGTACTAGGATGGTCGGGTCATTACAGCTTCGGCGGCAGCAAACTAAGTCGGTCTGAATTAAACACAGGTAAGGCGGGAAATAAGAGGTCCTCTCGGTCCACTCCTAACAAATAGCATCTCTCGATCTCGCTATAGGTCCCTAATGTCACTAATACTAACTTTCGTCCTGAAAAGTGACTAATGGTCCAAACTATACCTATCTTTCGATCTTAGCACAGTTTAGTCGATTTAATTGACGGTCAAATAACCTACCCTACCTTTCGGTCTAATGGGTCGGTCACAAAATAGGTATCTAACTGGTCGCATGCATTCGATTTGTTAAATACAAGTTTAAAAACAATTAAAACGAAGATAACCTTACAAGGTCAGTCGATCGACCAACAATGTCAGTCGATCGACTGACACGCGGGTTCAGTCCATGTTCAATCTAATGCCGCCTAGCCATAAATCGCCTACATCCTAGCACAAGCTATTTAGCTACTCATGACAATGATGAAAATTATAACAACGTTAAAGATTAAGACTAAAGAATTCATGCTTGAATTGATAAAGGAAACAATAAACATAAACAATAAAACGGCTTAGGGAATTAACTAACAATTCTATACTAACGAAAATAAAGAAGAACAGGAATTAGGGCAGAGGAATACCGAAAATTCAGAGGAAAGATTAGGAACAAAGGCAGAAATTCCAATGCTAAAGTCGATATATCAAACCCTAATTACTCGGAATATAAACTAAACTATCGTGATGTGAAACTTAATGTATTCTCTGATAGAAATTTAGATGTAAAAACTTTATGAAAACTTGATGTTCTTAGGTTACGTTATATAGAAACCAACGCAACAATTATTTCCTAAAACCTAAACTTCACGGGCCTTGAGTTTCTCAATCTTTTAATTCCGTCTGGAATCGAAATCTGGTCGATCGACTGCTCAGACTGGTCGATCGATCGCTCTCAGCAAAGAATAAAGAGCTTCTTCGAAACGAAGAGCCTTGGTCGATCGATCGACTAGGTTGGTCGGTCGACTGGCTAAGCTGCTACTTGACTTCTTTTAACTCGTGGACTTGTCTTTCGGGCCTTGGATTGCGCACCAAGCTCGTTCCTTAAGCAACTCCTTTACGTCATTTGCAATGCAGCTTACTCGGGGACAGATTTGGCTTGATTTCCCGTCAAATTCTTCACATTTCTGAAATAAAGTACAAAATACGGAAGTAGACGGAAATAGGGAGAAATGTAGCATAAACTAAACAAATGAGCTCTGAAATGCGTGTAAAAAGAGATGTAAAACATCATATAAATGACACGCATCACAAGGATCCCAAATATCAAGTTTCATTGCAAATGGGCAATCCTAAGGCTATTTTCGAAGCAATTTACGGTTTAGCTGTGAAACCGTCTCAATTTCACTCAAGTGCTCAAAACTCAACGAAACTTCGAAACAAATACATGGTTATGTTCCTTATACTACCAATTAGCCATTTTCATAACCAATTTGACAAGGCAAATCCATTTGGGGGAAAAGCCCTAAATTTTCGAATTAATTGGGTTGAAAACCCTAATTTTTTTCGATCTAAATTGAGCTAATATAGAAGATTAATGCAAGAATGATATACATACCTCGATTAGTCATGATGAATGCAAGCTTTTGGATCAAATCTTGGCGGAAATGATTAGGATTTGAGAGAGAAAGAGATGATTTATGTTTCGAACAAATGAATTGCAAACCCTCTGTTTATCGCGTTTTTACGCGGAAAAGCCACCTTCAGGAACAGACGCAGCAGGCGCTGCGCCTCTTCCAAGAGACACAGCTCTTGCTGCGCCTCTTCCTGGTATTCCCTCCATACGAGTTTTCAAAATTCGTTATGAGTTCGTTATTTGTGGGCCCATCTTTGGTGCGCTTCTTCCTCGTTGCCATTTTATCTTTTTTGGTCCGTCTGACGATTATCTTTCTTTCCGGCCCACATTTCTAAGCCAACAGCAGACTATTATACGTTATTTATTGCTTCCAAGACCTTGCTTATCACAACGAGCAGGAATTTCTTCACAGGTGTTTTGACACGCCTTCATTATATTTCCCCAACGAGAGTAAGCGGATAGACTTTCCCTCTCGAGACATGGAGATTAGTTCCCGATTATGTTCCCCAACGAGAGTTCACGACCGACAGTCACTTCCTCTCGAGACATGGAGATCAACATCAGCCCCTATTTCTTCCGAAGTTTGTTTGAAGCTGAACACGAACATATTTCTCCCAGCAATTCCCGCCCGTGTCCTGCTACTCACAATATTTCTTGTTTCCCCTCGGAGTGCGACAAAGGTGTCGTTCTCTAGAAGTTCCCAAACCGATAGAGTTCCTATACTCAAGCTTTAGTTACCCTTAATTTGAACTTATATTCGGGCCTCCTTCCCATTGATGCTTTCCTTTAGGGCCCCACACCCTAGCACAATCCTTACTTATCTTTTAGGTCTTAACCTTAGCTCCTACGCTTACCCTTAGCTCCTATGCACCTCCGGAAGCATCTCGAGAAGAAGTCTCGGGTATGATCTCTTCTTATGGCTGGCGAGCCTCCTTACGTAGTCTAATGGACTTTAAACGACCCTCCCCGATAGTCGGCAGACTCTAAAATGTTCCCGACGACAGGTCCTTGGCTCAGACCCCTTGAGCCGCCTCGCGTCGCCATAGTCGTCAGGTTGTAATCTTTGATTGACCTGATGGCTATACTTTGACTTTCGCCTTGTCCAAGCCTCAGTCAAAGTGGGGGCTCTGTAGATACCTCATTTCTGCACCTCTCGCAAACCACCCGGTGATGATTGGGCCGCATGTTTGGTACGCGGAACGATTTGTGACAGTTCGTAAGTTTATCGTCAAGTGATTGCTCAAACACTGATGTCTACCTCTTAGTTGTCATCTACGTGCCGATACGGTCGTTTTGTGATAATTAGAGTACATTTGGAGTCCGGGCCTAAAACCGTCTTCATTTTCTGATAACCGTTGAATCCCGAGTCAGAATGTTCTGGAATGTTCCGGATATTTCTATTCCATATTTTATAAATATTTCACAATCTTTATTCTTTGGTAAACAATTTCCCGTAATATTCATACAAAATATTAAGGAAAACCAAATTATCCCGTTATTCCATAACTTAAACACGGAAATCTTTCTTCCGCGGGAGGAAACCACTTAGGAACAGACGCAGCAGTTGTTGCGCCTCTTCCAAGAGACGCAGTGGCTGCTGCGCCTCTTCCCAGGTCCTCTTCTGCGTGTTTTTCGTATCATTTTCATATCTTTCCGAGATTCACTTCCAAAGTCTCTCTGAAACCCTATGTCCTTCACGTGATTAGTATAAATAGGAGTCTTCGCTCCTCATATTTCTTACGCGAGTGTCCGCCCTTCTCTTCTCCCTTTGCATTCTAGACCACGTTCTTACTTTTTGGCGTCTACGTGCTTGAACATTCGACCACGTAAGCTCGGATCCTTCTGAGTACCAGCCTCGTTTGCATGACCGACCAATTTGACCAACTCCACATCAATCAACTTTAATCAATCTATTTTAATTCCTCTTACGAGGGCACTTTCGTCTACATTCGAGTCGAGCATCACTAATCGATAACTTAGTTCATCTCGTTTCGTCAAACATGTAAGTCTGAGGGTGTAAATCTCTCTTTTATTTATTGTTATTTACCTTTTTGTATCACAATTGTAAGGTTTACGTCGAAAATACCTCTTAAAACTGATTTCTAAAACCGTGCTTTAAAACCCTTTTTACGGATTTCCAGAAGACAAACCGTCGAGAAAGGACGCAGCAACTGCTGCGCCTCTTCGAAGGAGCGCAGTTCCTGCTGCGCCTCTTCATGAGACTGCCGCAGTTCCTGCTTCCCTTCTTCTTCCTTCGTCCTCTGTAATTCGTTCGTTTTTATTTGTTTCGTTTGTTTTTTGCTAATTCTTTGACATGAAGCCATACTAATTTCATATGTATATTAATAATCATTACTAACATGTTTAATTCGTCATTAATTCCGACTTAAATCCCTTATAATCTCATATTTGCGGGTTTTCGTCATTAAAATCAATCCGGGTTGTAGAAATTCAATTCTTTCATATTGAGTTTCTGGAATTCGATCTTTGATATATTTCCATCTGTCTATTATATTATTCGTCATTAATTTGTCATTAATTCATCATGTTTAACCTATTTTGTTCACCCATGTCACTAATCAATCATTCATCCATGTAATTAATTCGTTTGCATCCGTCTCATCCATGTTTTATTGCTTTTATGACCATTAATCACATGTAAATAACCTGTTAATCACTTTCATTCGAGTAAATATAGTAATCAATCAATAAATTCACCCAATTAACGTTAACGATTTGCAGTTCCGGCTTCACAGCCAGAACTCACCCTTGGAACAGACGCAGCAACTGCTGCGCCTCTTCCAAAGGGCGCAGTCCTGCTGCGCCTGTTCTAGGATGAGTTCTGTCTCTGAACTTCCGTTGTTGCTTGACCTAGTTTAATTAGCTTACGTATAATTGACTATTACCCGTATTATCGCCTACTAATCTGTTCGTTAATTCTTTTATTCTTTATTTTATTTCTTTTTCCAAATTATCCGTTTTAAAGATATTTTCGACATAAATCAATAAATCCAATGTAATTATTGTAATTTTCTATTACTGTATTATTTATCGTATTTGTATGATTTATTTACATGCCTTCACATGCAATCAATCTAAACTCCTACTTCGACATTAATTGTATGCTAAATTACGTGTTCACCGACTTAGTTTAATTATTCACATGGTAGGATTAAAACTTGGATGTTGCATTGCATGCATATAATCGACGATATATCGAGTATAGATGATGTCCCTAATCATTAGTAGAGGCCGCTATCGAGGCGGGCGGGATTAGGTGTTCGATCAAAAGAGCTTCCTAATACGTACCCTCACCCCTTACTCCAGATCTCTGTGAACATCCGTGTTCATTGGCATCCACGAGAGTCATTCTAGACATAGAATGCTAAGGGTAACGATTGCTTGGTGTTCATGTCTCTACTTTGTGTCTTGACATGGCACGAAGTATTCGAACGGTTCCAATTTCCCATAAAAATTGGTGGCGACTCCACAAAATGCAAACGCTTGTTCTCTCTCCCAAGCGCCCTCGTGGGCCCATTGTCCACACTAAGGCACGATTCCACTACTTTTAGGTCCATTTCTGCAATTAAGATAAAACAAACCAAAGTAGCCAATTCGGGGTATTTTGCAATATAAAGCGATACAAATGGCATAGAAATACGTGCAATAAGAGGCTGAAAAGTCTATATAAATTGTACTTATTACCCGCCACAAAGGGGATGTGCACATAATGAAAAATAGGTTTACGCTCGGTATTGATGAGCGGGCTTAGGTGGGAACGGCTACGGTCCCCCATTGGCGGTGAGGATTACTGGCTGCGGCCGTAATCTAGCAGGACTTGACCTTCGGGCAGTCAGAGGAGTGTTGGTGATTGAAAAATGTGTTGAGTGTATGTTTGTTGTATCTAGTGTTGTGTTCCTTTAGTTACTGACCTTGTGTGATGTTGTCTGTGTTTCCTTTTTATATTGTGTCTACCGTGATCCATTATGGTGAGTAGTTGGTCTTAGCAGGTTGATATGTGGATCTTAGCTGGGTGATTTGGAGGGACGAGTCTACCACGAGTCATGGCAGAGATAGTATCACGTAGTTGATAGATGTCATTAGTTGTATTTTTTATTTTGTTGAATAACTTGTAATAAACTTAATTGTTCTTCTATTGACGTTTGATATTTACTATTCCTCGGGCAACCGAGATGGTAACGCCCTTATCTACTGGAGAAGGTCTTGATAAGGCTCCTTGGTAGATGGGGGTGTTACAAAGTGGTATCAGAGCGATGATTTTGGAACCTGTAACCAATGAGCCTAATGAACGTAGTGAGTCTAATAAAAAGAACCTGGTGTATGTGTGTTGGGAGCCCAGGCAATTGATTGATTTTGGGTGGGAAGGCGCCCTCATTCCAAAATCCTGGCCCCAATATGCTTAAGCCAACCACTTCAAATGGTAATTTGAGTCGGGAAAAGTGTGTGTATAGTAGTGTGTAGTATATAAAGTAGATATAGGTGTATCTGAGTCTGAGGTAATGTCATGTATGTGCAAGTGGTAGCGTAAGAATGTGTAAGTGTCGTGTAGCTGGGAATGCGTGGGTGGGTATGATAAAGAATGGCGGATGTGTGGGAAGTTTGCATAAGAATATCTAATAATGTGGTAGCTAGTAATGGATTGCAAGTCTCAATATATGCTTTAGATAGTATTAATTGTCATGTGGTGCGGTGGAATTCAACAGGTAAATGATTTTGTATACCCTTGAATAAGTGTAACAATGTGAATTGTATCTTGTGATCGTCGGATTGTTTCGATATGTCAAACAAAAGGGCAAGTATAAGTAGTAAGTAATAGCTGATTTACCGAATGGAATGTTTAATAAATTGTAATCACATGTTGGACGATCGAATTTGGATATGCGTAAGTAAAAGTGGAATAATGTCGTTGTTATAAATATACACGGGAGTTAAAATATGTCATGGTTGGAATACATTGTAAATTGTTTGATACATGGTAGAATAGTATGTGCAGTGTTCGGTTGAGATAATCGTGTTACATACGAGTTAGTCTTAATTGATAGTAATCAGATGAAAATAATCAGTGACGAGTTCCAAGTATACCTTGGACTCGGAATGAGTTGTTGTTTTTGCAGGAACCGTTAACCGAATTCGTAATCTTCAACTTGTTTTAATCTTATTCGACCAAGTACGAAGACCTTATTCGATCTAGTAGTTGGGTCACTTGATCGAAAATGTTGGATCTGCCAGCAAAAACTCGATCGAGTAACCAAGTCACTCGATCGAGTAAGTAGCTACAGTATCCGGGTTATTTGTGCTTGAGTCCTCTTGAAATCTTCTTGCTAATTCACTCAATCCATTTGCAACTCATTCAAGGTAAGATTGTCACTCTCTTTCTTTGTTTTTAATCAATTAGTAGCATGTGAAAGTGTCAAATTTTTTTCTTCTGAAAATTCTATTTGTACCCATGGATTTTGGATCATAGTTTCTGTATTTTGGTAAGAATCGCTTTAAATCATTGTTATTGATGCTAGAAATTGCAAAATCAAACCGATTTGTGAGTTTTTTTTTTGGCCAAAATTTTGGGGTTTGTTCTAAAAATTTGATTTTTGTTCATCTTTTGCATATAAAAAAGGTAAAATAGACTAAGGGAGGCTATTGGTCTCATGTTAGTGCTTGATTTTGGTTAATTTCACCCAAAATTTCGTCTTAAAACTTCGTCTTAAAAGTGCCCCAAAATTGAATTTCGCCCCAAGTCTCCACAAGTAAGCTCCTTCGTAACTTTGTTCTTGAGATTTTCCACCAAGTACCTTTTATATGACAATTTGACCTCTTGGAGAAGGTTTACCATATCATCTCCAACAATCATAGGTTCCATGGTGGGAGCGAAAAGGTCTTCATAATTACTAGGAAAGAGACATTCATCTTCTCCATGGAAGCATACCTCAAACATCTTAAGGATGGGCTCCTCGAGTGAGGCAATCTCACAACTCCATTCCTCTTCTTCATTACATGAGTCATTACAAGACACATATTCCGCATAATCCTCTTCCATAGGCTTGTCATCATCGCTATCTCCATACGAATCATAGATAGGGGCTTCACTCCTCTTCATTAACCCTTTTCTCCAACACATCAATGTTTACATCAAATGATACACCCTCATACTCATAAAGGCTAAGATTATTTGGCTTACTCAACCTCATATCTTCTTTATCAAATATCACACTTTCATACTCACAAGAGCTCAAGGAGATTGGCTCTTCCCACTTCACATCTTCTTCATCAAAAGTCATTACCTCAAATTCATATTCATGGTCAATGCTCAAGAATTGGTGAGGAGTGGTTGGTTGGGTGGTTGCTTGAGTTGCCTTCATTTGGACAATTCGAATTGCCAACTCCTCGCCATAGGTAGCAATGCTTTGAAGAACATTTTCCCTTTTTTGGCTCTCTTCTAGCATTTGTGTGAAGAAATTTGGTTGGTCTCCCATCACTTGGGGAACCACATTTTGAATGTCAAAGTTGGGCTCATCTTCTTGTTGTGGGTGGGTTTGAGAGTGGTTTTATTGTCGAATTTGGAATTGGTTGTAAAGTGGGTATTGGAAGGGTAGTTGTTGTGGATTTTGGATGTGGGAATTTTAGTGGGGAAAGTTTGGGTAGTAGTTAGGATTTTCATTGCATGAGTTGTAAAGTAGGTTTGTGTTGACTTGCTTCTCAAACTCCCCATACCCATTGTAGTCATACTCAAAAGATCCACACAAATTCCATGTACCAAGTCTTGGGTCATCATCATAGCCAAGATATAGATATAACTACAAACATGGAAACTGCAAAAAACGGTAAAAACGACCTTGAGTAACAAGTCTCAAGGTTAAAGCACAATTAAAAATGGATAAACAAGTAAGAACTTAATCACAAAACACCGTCTCCGACATTGGCGCCATTTTAATGGCGAGCGACTCGTTGTCCACTCAATCAAATACATTTATAATCTCAACCAACAATTAGATAGTGGTTAAGTCGAGGTCGATGCATGGGGCGGTGTGCTTTGGATTCTAAGTCTATCTATCTCAATTTATGCTAGTGTCACAACTGATTTAGGTTGAAGTTGTGTTCTAAGCTACAACAAGGAAATATAAACAAGACAAGTAAATAGAAACAAGGGTGTAAATAAATGATAAACAATACTAGGGAATCATGGGATCATAGGGGATTTATGGTGAAATAGCATAAATGAATCATGTAGATGCAAGCAATTATTATTATTGGAATCATGTTAGTGTATCTCTTACAGTTCCTAGGGAAACTCAGGTCTCGGAGCCGAGTCGGTCAAGACTTTACGACACCTACAAGTCGACTTGGTTTTCCCTATTCATGGTGAGATAATATAAATGAGTCCTTGGAAGGTTTGGGTCTCGGAGCTGAGTCGATCAAGACTTTACAACACCTACAATTGACTTAATTCTTCCTAATTAACTATATGCATGGTCTAACAATCCTTGAGTTAGTTTATGTCTTAAAAGTCTTGTTAAAAGGATAAGAGAAATATACTAGGTTGACTATCAAGCATTTCATCAAACATGACATGTGCATAAGTTTGAAAACAATAAGCAAGCATTCATATGAACTCATTAAGCATAAATTTTTCCCATGATTAACTCCCTTAATCCCCCACTAATCCCAAGTTAGGAAACTACTCACTACTCATCATGATTATTATGCTAGCAATGGTGTCAAACATCACAATACAAGTGAAAATGATGATTAAGCAATACAATAAACAAGAGATTAACAAGTAAATAAAAGGGGATTAAGAATGTTACCAACTTGGAGAGTAAAGATGAACATAAATAAAGATGAATCCTTGAATAAAGTTGAAGACTTGTCACTTAATCTTCAAATATATACCCAAAAGATCCAAATGTAAACAACCTGAATTGAACAAAGGAAATGGAAGAACAATAAAAGAAACCTTTGATTAATGGTGGATAGTTGTCAATTCCCCAATACAAACCCAAGAATTCTTCAAGTACAAAACTAAATCTATGATTGTTTGAGGATTTATTGAGGAAATATTAAACTGCAATTTTGTGGAATAATTAAAACTAATCTATTCTAATCTACTCTTAACGAGAGCTTAATCTAAACTAAGGAAGCTTAATCCCTTGATTATTACAAATGGAGTATATATAGTAGTACAAGGATTAGGTTAACTATTGGTTTAAATGACGGTTAGACCCTATAATTAAATTTATGCAAGTCCTTAAGGAGCCTCACGACTCCCCATTTTGAAGACAATCTTGCCGAACAATCCGCTCGTCCTGGCTTAGGGACACCCGACTTGAGCATTGGGATGCCCGACTTGAGCTCGGGAGGCCCGGATCATTGGCCAGCTTAGCCTTCTCTTTTCGTGACTGCCTCAAGATCCGTGGGGATCATTGAGGGGTCGTGGGAGTCGTCTGTCATTGCCCATTTATTTGCTTTATTGACTTGGGCCTTAGGTATTAGCTCCCTCTTCGGTGCTTGATCGTTATATGTTATCAATATAGCTCCACTTCACTCCATTTGGGCATGATTAGTGCTCTTCTCCTACAAAGAACACCAAACCTCATAAAATATGCATAATAGGAGGCTAAAGACAAGAAACGACCCTAATACACACTAAAAAGCATAAGAACTAGGCTAGTTAGGGGACTAAATGTGCGTAAATAGGAGTTACATTAGAAACCAAAATCATTTCATTTTATTTCTTCTAAACCTAACTGCCGTCATATCTCTCTCCTTCACCCATACTCATCCTTTTGGAGCCTTTGTGAGTTGAGACACCATGGGGATAGGAAGCATGAGTCGGGTAGGGGTGTTATCGCCGAAACACTGTGCATAGGTATGTCGTCATCATCATCATCGTCTTCCTTAGTTTTGATTATAGTTTTGGTAGTAGTAATAGAGTTGTCATACTGTTTGTATAGGTAGTTATGGTGGTTACTTGTCGTCTTATGGTCGTATGCGGTTTTGCTGCGGATTGCTAAAGGTAGGTTTTTCTACTCAGTATTGTTGGTTGTTTAGTATGCCGATTGCATCGTTTAATTGGTTTTGGTATTGTAGTTGGTAATGTGGGTTAGTTGTAGTTGGTTGTTGTTGCTTGTTGTCTCTGGTTCGCGAGGTGCGCCCTCGGCTGAGTGGAGTCACTTGTGGGAGTGGCGTCACGCCCTTGATTTGCCCTTTGTAAAACCGCCACAAAGGGGATGTGCACATTATGAAACATGGGTTTACGCTCGGTATTGATGAACGGGCTTAGGTGGGAACGGCTGCGGTCCCCCACTGGCGGTGAGGATAACTGGTTGCGGCCGTAATCTGGCAGGACTTGACCTTCGGGCAGTCAGAGGAGTGTTGGTGATTGAAAGAGGTGTTGGGTGTATGTTTGTTGTATCTAGCGTTGTGTTCCTTCAGTTACTGACCTTGTGTGATGTTGTCTGTGTTTCTTTCTTGTGTTGTGTCTGTCGTGATCCATTATGGTGAGCAGTCGGTCTTAGCAGGTTGATATGTGGATCTTAGCTGGGTGCTTTGGAGGGACGAGTCTACCACGAGTCATGGCAGAGATAGTATCACGTAGTTGATAGATGTCATCAGTTGTATCTTTTATTTTGTTGAGTAACTTGTAATAAACTTAATTGTTCTTCTATTGACGTTTGATATTTACTATTTCTCGGGTAACCGAGATGGTAACGCCCTTATCTACTGGGGAAGGTTTTGATAAGACTCCTTGGTAGATGGGGGCGTTACATGGATATCGGATATTCAACTAATACAGTTAATTTTTTTTTTTTATCAAAATTCTCAATGTTCAATTAAGTAGTTCGAAGTTACATACATTGATGCGTCATAATATATAATAAAACCTGACAAAATTAACTCGACCTGAGACTCGAAATTAACTCGAACTACAACACCTATATGCAACCCGAAACCCAAACTGATCCGACCGACCCGAATATGGCCCGAGCTTTGTTGATTTGTAATTGAGGCGGTCCAAAACCACCTAACTCGAAAATGACCCAACATAACACTAATTGACGGAAAATAACTTGAAATGACTAATATGAAATTGCACTTCATATTATTTACGTTAAAAATAAAGAATCAATTATCAAAACTAACCTATAAATACTTAATAATCTAAAACGAACGTTTTTTTGTCTTTTAATCACTAACCCAAAAATAACCTGGCTCAAAAACATTCTACCGATTTGACCCGAAAATGACCCGGTCAACAAACCTAAAACTCGAAATGACTCGATCTGACCCAAACTAACCTGAAAATGTGACATACCTGAACTAACTTGGTCAAAAATGGCATGACCCGAGCCAACTCGACTGACCCGTTGCCAAATTGATATCTAATTATATATGTAATATCTTAGTTTATGTGAAACTAAATCTTAAGATGCTGTTTTGCTTCTCGCAAAAACACATGAATTATAATTCATATGCAATATTATTGCGTGCCAGTGTGGCAGTGTATACAACACTAGAAAACAAAGATGTCAATAAGTTGCAAACTAATGAGGCCAATGTTATGCATGACCTTGTATAATTAATCTCAAACGCACCCGTGATTTTTCACGGGTACAAAAACTAGTTTAGATTAAAAGAAGGTGTTTTAACCGCCAAATATTTGTGTTATCAACCTAATTCGAAGTACTTGACAAATTTTGAGTATTGTCAAAGATCTAAAGCTGGCGCTCCATTTTTGTTTTTGGAGTAACTAGTTGTTAAACACTACTTTCGTTAAGCTAATAAAGTCACTAATTTTAAGGCTTCAATTAGACATTCAGTTATGACGAAGTGGTTCAATAGTCGAAAGATCAATATAATTTGGTCATATACTCATAACGTAGAGGATCAATCTAATTTTCCAATTTAAAAAGAAAAAAAAAACACATCTCGACTCACATTATGTTCCACGTGAACCAAAATATTGCAAGGGGTAAAACTTGACCTGTCAAACGGGTCATGCGAGGGCGTTATAAGTTCGGTCATTTCGGGTTTGAGTAAAACACGGGTCCGGACGCCAGGTCTATTTCAGGTTTGTTAAGTAGAGGTTTGTACGGGTCAAGTTTATACAAGTTTCGGATCGGGTTAGGGTTAGAAACGAGTCAAATTAATGCCTTTTTACATATTTATTTTCTTTAATTTTAATTGTAAAAAATAATTATTATTAGTTTTTATATTTATCTATTTTAATATATAAATAAGCTCTTTTTTTGTTTAACATATTCTATATTACAACGATATACTCCAGGAAGTATTAGGCCCTGTTCTTTTGGACTAAAACGAATCTGATCTGAACTGAACTGAACTTATAGGATCTGAACTGAACTGATCTAAACTTATAAGATCTGAACTGAACTGAACTTATAGGATCTGAACTGAACTTATAGGATCTGAACTTAACTGAACTTATAGGATTTGAACTGAACTGAACTGAACTGAACTTATAAGATCTGAATTGAACTGAACTAAACTTATAGGAGCCGAACTTAACTTTATTTTATTTTATTTTATTTAACTTAACTATTATTATTATTATTATTATTATTATTATTATTATTATTATTATTATTATTATTATTATTATTATTATTATTATTATTATTATTATTATTTTGCAAGAAAGGTATTTCTCATATATTCCAAATAATAAGGATTACATGAGTTTCTTACAAAGAATATCCACTATACAATGTAAGTCCTATAATCATCTATTATCTATACAAAAGTATTCTTATGTATGGAGAGCATCAATCACATCCAAGTATACACGATCTGTGACTGAATGAAGGAGTAAGGTACTAACAATGAACTGGATTTCCTTGAACATAGCTTGCGTAGACCTCTCCCTTCCCTCGAAAATTCTGAGGTTCCTTTCCTGCCAAATAACATAAACCAGACACCCTAGACTACAACTCATCCATTTGGCCCTCCAATGGTTCCTCTTGAAGCTTTGAGCATACCAAAACAGTAAGGAGGGAAGTTCTGTGCTACTCAAGTGCATATTAGTCCACTGCTTGACACAATGCAGCAGTTCACCAGTATAGCTGCAGCTGAAAAAGAGATGTGTAGTGGTTTCAGCAGCTTGTTTGCATAGGCTGCACCTGTTTACCATTGGGAGACCACAAGACATAAGCTTATCCACAATAGCTAATCTGTCCTGCACAGCTAGCATAAGGAGGATCCTGTGTCTAGAAACCATGGTGCCATGTTGTATAGCCTTATAAATTGGTTGGGGGGAGCCACGTTTCCTGATGTGTGCATAAGCTTTCCTGATAAAAAACTTATCTCTGACAGTGAAGCTGCGGAGCAAAAGCTGAAAAGAATGAATCCCTCCCATATTCTGAATGCAACTGTCTCGAATCTGGAGGATACCTCTGATGCTCTCAGAATGTTTTTCATGTGCAACAACATCCCAGATGGAGATAGAGTTAGTGATGTACTTTTCAATCCATTTCGTCCATATGGCCCCCTGATTCTGATCAAGTTTCCATAGCCATTGAAGGAGGAAAGCAGCATTCCAATCTTGCAAACTTTTGATGTTAAACCCACCTTCTTCCCAAGGGGTGCAAATGTTGGTCCAGCTCTTGAAGACAGGCTTCCTGTCAGTAAGATCATGCCCCCAAAAAATACTCTTGCTGATACTGCTAATTCGTTTACAAATTTGCTTAGGTAGTAGCAAACTTGTACACCAGAAGTTAGTTAATCCAAATACAACAGAGTTCAGCACTTGGATTCTTCCAGCATAAGAGGGGTGCTTAGTGGAGAACTTGGTAGAAATGCTTTGAATTTTCAAAATCAGCCCATCATACATGTCTTGTGTGAGCCTAGAGGAATGAATATGGATTCCTAGATAACGAAAAGGGAAGCTTCCCTCAGTGAGGCCAATAGTGGAACAAATAAGTTGCTTGACAGAAGTAGCCACCCCTCCAAAATATGCTTCAGTCTTTTCCAGGTTGGCTTTGAGGCCTGACCAGGTGGAGAAAATGTCTAAAATGTTGACTGCCTGCTGAACTAAAGGTAAATCTCCTCGAGTAAAAATCATAAGGTCGTCAGCAAAGACTAGATGAGTCAGCTTCAGTCTAGAGCACTTTGGGTGGTAAGAGAACCCTAGCATACTGCACATACTCCTTAGACTCCTGGATAGGACTTCCATACTTCGGACAAATAGGAAAGGAGACAATGAGTCTCCTTGCCTTACTCCACTCTTACCCTTGAAAAAGCCATGATGAGATCCATTAATTTTTAAAGTAAACCATGAGCCAGTGACACACCCCATAATCCATTTAATGAACATAGGGGGAAATTTGAGTCCCTCAAGCATACTCTGAATGAACTCCCATTGCAGGGTATCAAAAGCCTTGCTAATATCAATCTTCAGCATACACCTAGGTGTTATATATTTTCTAGTGTACCCTTTCACCAGATTTTGGGTGAGCATGACATTCTCAAACAGACTCCTGCCACTTACAAAAGCAGCCTGCTCAGGTCCAACCAAATGTGCCACTTACTACAACTATTACAACTGTTGATCAGGGCATTACCATGACCTCTGGAATATCTGCAAATAATAATGATGTCACACCATGTTTGGATATTGGACCTATACAGAAGAGTAACCATGGAGCTCCTACACACATGCAGGGACTCACTGTTTCTGCCCCCCCCCCCCCCCTAATAATTAGCACCCATGATTATTGCTACTTGGAATATTCGAGGATTCAATAAACCTATCAAGCATAGTGAGATGACCCAATTTCTTAGTGATAATAAAGTGGATGTGTTGGTTTACTTGAAACCAGGGTAAAGCAACATAAGGCAAAGAAGATTTTGAGGAGTAGCTTTAGAAAATATAATGCTTTCTGCAATTATAATAAGCATAATAATGGTCGTATATGGATTCTATGGAATCCTATTACTACCACTGTTGATATACTGGAGGAGCACTCTCAGCTGGTTCATTGCAAAATTAAGCACCTGGCTACTAGTAGAATGTTCTTTTTATCCGTTGTTTATGGTAGTAACAATGCTGGAACTAGGCAAAAACTCTGGGATTCCTTGTCTAACTTTCCTCATAAAAATGACTGTTGGACAGTTATGGGTGACTTTAATTTCATCAGATATCCTTCTAAGAAGATTAGTCACACTCCTCATGTCCTCTCTGAATTGTTTGATTTCAATACATGTGTAGATACCCGTATCCGTCGATATTGGAATTTATAGAGAACCCGACAAACACCCGATGATGATAGGACACATGTATTAATTAGTTGTCACTGTCATTATTTGGGTTCGTTTTACGATGTAGAATGAGTATGGAGTATTTTATTAATTTAAATGATATTTAAATTAAAGCTTTTTTTAAGATGAATTCATTTTACTTTATTTTGAATTTATTTTCTCAAGTTTATTTTATTGAAAATAAAATAAATAATTGATTTGAAAAATCATTTTATGAGTGTATTTGATTTGAAAAATCATTTATTTTAATGTGTTAATCGATTTGAAAATCGAAAACTCGTTTTAACCACACGTTTTGGAGCTCGATTATAGCTCGGTTTTTGAGCCCGTTTTCTTTACGAGTTGGCACGAATCTCGAGTACACTAACCAACCTAGGCTTCTACCCATCCAACCCAGTTCGAACCCCCATACCCACGTCCCAAATCTTGTTCCAAACATCCCCCCAACACAGCCTAATTCCTTCTTTTACCCGTGTTTGTATAGCCCATCGAAAGCCCTTCTAAACCGACTCAAACTTGGTCCAAACCCGCAACCCATCACCACCAACCCGTGCTCCACATTACCCACAACAACCCAGCACCTAGAACACCTCAAAACACTTCCACAAGTCCATCCAAAACAGGCCCCAAAACGAAACAGCCCACGACCCCCCTGTTTTCGTTCAGCTCAAACCCGAGTCCAAAACCTGCTCCAAACACCACTTAAACCCGTGCCCATTAACCCTACACCATACCCTAGTATCCTACCCATATTACCTAAGCTTAACCACCAAGAAACCCCCCATACAAACCCTAAAAACCCACGAAATAGCTGATGGACAGCAGCTATGCGAAACAGGCCCGACTGCTTGTTGCCCTACTTCTACCCTTCGAAACTCCTTATAAATACCCCCCCTTCACCATACTTTCATTCCTCTAAGTTCTCCATACATACTACCGTCACTTACAAGCTTTAAACTCCAGAAACAAACCCTAATTGCCTCTCAAAAACCCTCGACAAAACCGACATACAAAACTGAGAATCAGTTTGTGTGTCCTCTTTGGAACCCTTCGTTCAACCCTCAAACCTCCATCAAAATTCGAGTTTCTTATTCCTAATTAACCACACAACATCCATCTACATCTTAGACAAAGATTCACGAGCCAAATTGCCCTTGAGAGTACACGAATCCCCTCGAAAAACAGAGTGACATACACTCTGTTTTCGCGGCTTTTCCTGTCTGTCCAGTTCTGTTTGTGCTCGTTTTTCGTGCCCAATAATTCAAAACGAGCGTGTTTGAAAGTTGCTGTCCAGATTTGCGAAAAAAACGTGTTATTTTCTTTGTTCCTTCGTCGACGACGGCCTCTCGAGATAAAATCTACGATCGATTACGACCCAAGACGGTGTCAACGATACATGTAGGTTGAGGGTGCATCAAATCCTCCTCTTCTCCCTTTTATTTCGTTCTTTTTATGTTTGCTTTTTCATTGTTCGTTTTACATTGTTTATCGTTTTGTTTATCGTTTGATATCGTTAACTATGAAACTAGTTTAGTCCGAGTATGAGTTAAAGTACCACCATGAACACCCGCGTTGACTTGAGATGGGAAAGAAATCCGCCACATCGGTCGGTCGTATCCCCCGTCTCATTTACATATCCTCGTGTTCAAGGTAGGGCATTAATAAAACGAATTCTAACTTCGTTCCTCGCTTTTGACCCCTCGTTTGTTTCGACCAATTCGACCTACCCCAGGACCCTTCGCATGTTAGTTCGACCTCTGATTGTTAACATATGACTCATTTAGACGACATTAGATCAATTTAATAACCTAATTAGACACGTTAGGTGGCTTCGACACAAGCATTAAAATCGACTAACAATTCTATAACCTAATTGAATGCATCTCTCTTTTCACTCGATTTCTCGCTAGCATAGGAGTGCGTGATTAGCACCTTCCTATCTACACTCGATGAGTAAGCGTTAATCTTATAATTTCTTGACCTAATTCGACCCTTTAGGCCGTGTAGAATACACATTCACGTGACATCTTCTCAATCGATCAACGTCGTTTCTAACTTGCTTTCTAACTCGTTTCCTAACTCGCTTTGCAAATCTATCTAACCCAATGAATCTAACCTAAGGATTAGGGTAGGCTAGGATATGTAGGTCGTGTTTGGCCGTGTTTTTGTAGTCCTTTTCTCGCTCTTTCTTATCTTTATCTCGTTCTTTCGTATCTTGTAATTATTTTTGTTTACCGAGTCGTGTTTTGTAATTTGTTTGTAATTAGTTTTCCGTCATCGAGTCAAATGATTTCTAAAAAACCTTAGTCTTGTTTGGTTAGATGGTTGTGCTCCAATTCATGTAAGAGCGTAGTAAATCGCATGTTGTTTAAAGCGACATGGCCCGATTTATGTTAATGCATGCTTTGGTGTGTGGCCCTATGTCTAATTCGATAAGATTAAGTGAAAGCACGCATTACGGGGAATGACCTAAGGCCGTGAGGCATGTAAGCCGTGGGCCACCCCCCTTGTGCACGTTTCCCTAGGCCGAATTGGCCGTGTAGTGTGTCGTGTATGGTTTTGCGTATAGCGTTGTATTTTAGATCGAGTTGTATCTTTAATTTCTTGTTGTGTCGGCATGAAATGCCTGGGTTGTAATAGGCTAGATCCCAACGGCTCCCCCATTCCCCCTAAGCCTTGTTTGCTTTGTTTTGTATGTTGTTAGATCAATCAACCCACATGCTAAATTACAACTTTGACAAAGTTAGTTTAGTTGCATCTAAAACGACATAGAAATTGTTGTCACATGTTAGGGTTTTAAAACGATGTTTGCATATCATATATCGCAGTAGCTACGACCTTGTTTGAAATCCGATACTTGACTTAGTAGAGGCCGTCATTGACGGGCGGGATTAGGTGTCCTTATGGGCTTCCTAACACGTACCCTCACCCCTTACTCAAGATCTATGGTTTGTGGATCCGTCTAAATACCATTGGATTATGAGAGTCATTCAAATCGAGTGATATAGGGTACAAGTCTTTATCTTTAATCACTCGTAGTCGATTGGCTTTATGCTTTTCGATGAAAGGTGTAAAGTTGACTTGAACGGTTCCAAGTTCCCATAAAACTTGGTGGCGACTCTAATTTGTCTTAGTTTGATTCGAAAGAACCTCGAGTCGATTATGCCTAGTGTGGATCCCGCGGACGCAGTTCCCGCGGGCCTTGTCCACAGTTTGGCGACTCCGCTGGGGAAAAGAGGACTAGTTACACTTTGTTTCTAGGGTCTTTTCCTCCGAGGTGAAACTTGAAAAGAAATTATTGGAAAGTAAAACATTACTCATAGTGCTACTATTCATGCATAAACCCTTAAGGACTTTCCCGGGCCGTCCCAGCGTTTCTTTGTGATGCGTGGGGGGCGACGTCCCACTATGCCAGGAACTCGCACACTGCTTGCTTCCACTCCGCCTCGTCGTGGTTCTTGATGGTGGGGATGCTCTTCTAGGTACTCTACCTAAAGGCCCTTGCTCTATAAGACCCAAAAAGGATGGAGGGCATAGACCTTCTTGTAGAAGACTTGCCGAGACTTAGAGATGTCTAGGAGCATACATCCTTCTAACATGAGAATGACAATGTGCGAAATGAATTTCCCGAGTCTTTTCAAATTTTCCGTATCGATTTCAAAACCGAACTTTTGAACAACTTACTTTCAAAATAGCATGGTTTTAAAAACGCGGAATGCTGCCCAAGTAGGACTACATTTTTCGGCCCAAAATAAGCTTTTTATAGCCAGAGATGTCTTGCCCATTTCAAATCTCATTTTCAAATCGATCATTCGTTTTTTTCAAATTCAATCCAAAATATTTCTCGAACCTTAACCAAGCATGAAATGCGTCGAGTCGTGTCTGGGCCCTGGCCGTGTTAGGCTAGGCGTGTTTTGCCCCGAGAGTCTAGAACCCGACCTTGTTGGGTCGCCCAAGCTCACCTCTTGGGATTCGAGTCATGTTGGTCCACCTTTTTGTCTAGGGTAGTCCACAGAAACGTCCAATCTAGGCCATTGTTGACGTTTCATGCGAACCTATGGGCTATGTTAGTCCAATCACGGGTTTAGTCACACCAAGTCCGGGTTAAAACCGAATTATGATGGTTCGGATCGTGTCGTTTGTCGAGTCCAAAATGAATCAAGGTCTAAATCCAACCATGAGTCGAACCTTTTGGTTAATCAGTCTCAAGTCGAGTTTTTGTTTGAGTCGAGTTGGTGTCGTGTCCTTAAGTGTGCAGGGGCTCTTACATTCTAATATTGACTCAGTTCGGGGTTTTCTTGTAGAAAGGCCGCCAAAAACCCGACGTCAAGCAATGGAAGATGCTGTTAACAAACTCACCGAGGCTGTGAACCTCATGATAACCAGAATGGATGCAATCGAATCTAAGCTGGGTGAAGATTCCCCTCCATCTACCCCACCTCGATCGATCGGAGAAACGGTTCAAGTTCATCGAAGACCGTCTCGAAACTCTCCGGGGAAGAACATCCACTATGAAAATGCTAGGGCCTATGCCCCGATTCAGATAAGTTGCCCACGAACATGGTACTCATGACATCCCAAAGTTCAAGGGCACCAAGATCCGATTCACCATGTTAAGGCCTATAAAGGGTACTTAGCACTGAAGGGAGTACCTGTTGACATGCTCTCGAATTTTTTGCCCAATCTCCGGATGAACACCCGAAGGCGTGGTTCTATAATCTTGACCTTAAGAACTTCCCCACTTTCGAAGATATTACGGTGGAGTTCTGTAAGCACTATGCTGACAATGTCGAGATTCAAACCAACATAAGGACTTTAGAGGTTATGACACAGAAAGAAAAAGAAGGCTTTACTGAATTCCTTGCAAGATGGCGCGCTGAAAGCGTGAAATTAGCCAAGAAGCCTGACGAAGTTGAAATGGTAGATAAGTTCGTAAAGAATCTACGACCTATTTACCGCAATGCTCTGAAATACCAGAATTTTGGCTCTTTCAAAGAATTGATAAGAATCGGGATAAAGGTAGAAGATGATGTCATAAGGGTAGAGGCTGAAAAGCCGAAAGGGTACCAAGGGGCCTCATCCTCTAAGGGCAAGGCCCCAGCAACGACCCATATTGATGAAGCCATCAATCTCTTAGAAGGGCAATCGAAGAAGTCGCAACGCCAAACACCTAGGGCATTCACCAATATCGGATGCACTTATACATACGCTCTCCAAAGGCTCATAGCCCAAGGAAAGCTGAAGCCTATTGGTCCAACTCCGGACCCTCCCGCTGATCAACAAGGTAAATGGTATAAACCAAATGCCTCTCGTGCCTTTCATCAAGGGAAAGGCCATGATATTGAAAGGTGCTATCGATCAAGCACGAAATCCAAGACATGATTGAGAATGGAACACTCCCGATCCCAACTGTTAAACCCAATAACATCACCAATCCATTTGGCGATCACGCCAACTTTGTTTCTGTCGAAGACAATGTCGATTATTCCCATCTTATCCACCCATGTCACTTGAAAGGGGTGTTTATCAGGAAAATATTTGTGGATTGCTTTGAATTCTTGCCAAACCCGAAGAATGAAATTCAAGTCGGGAGTCTTGCTTTAGAATGTACTCCTCTCGTTAACGAAGTTAATAAAAGACAATTCGATTCACCAACCTTCATCATTGGCGTAGATCCTCAGAGGACTACCTCGGGATGGAGGCAGACCATCGAAGGGATCAAGGATAAGATCCGAGCATCTAAGCTGACAGCTGAACAAGAGAAAGCTCAAGACCAGATTTGAAAATTATGAGTCGGGATCTGTTTTCTTATCTTAGTCGAGTCGAGTCTAGGACTTTCTTTTTTTGAATTTGAGTCGTTTGTTCCACGATGACCTAGGATGTGTCCTAGGAATCGTTTCTTCGAGTCTGTTAAGCATTTCTCATTCCAATAAAAAAGTTGCAGTTTCGTTTCCAAATATGTCTTGTTTCCAATCCTCAATCATTCCGAAACATGATAAAACGCACAACACACTCAAAGGAATCCCTGGGGTAGAAATATGTCATGTTTCAAAATGTAAGGTACACTAGGATCCCGTGTTTGTTTCCTTTACCTATTCCATGTCTGGTGATAGAAAACCTCCATCTGAACCAATGTTTGTGACAAGCTTTTAGATGATTTTATGACAAACCCGGACTAGCTCCTTGTTTCCCCTATCGATGATGGAAGGCAAGCCTTTTCCCCAACAAAATCATCCCATCTCGAAGAGAGAAGATATCAACCCGTTCTAACAAGGAATTGTTAGTTCCTACCCAAATTAGTTGGCGAAGCCCAGTTTTCAAGGTGTATCCATTTATGACTAAGAGAATGAATAGAAAGTCATTTTCAAAGAGAGACAAAAGATGAAAAAGAATGAAAAATGAGAAAAAGAGAAAATTTGGAAAAATGAAAAAAAAATGAAAAAAAAAAAAAGAAAAATGAAAAAAAGATGAAAGAAAAAGAAAAAAGGAAAAAAGATGTTGAAATTACGGAAGCCAGAATTCAAGTCAAGTACCCATAGTTGAGGTTCAATTGGCGAAGCCCAAAAGCGTAAGTAGTGACCTCTTTACCCTCTAAGTCCTTTCTGAGACAGTTACAAGGGGATAGTCAGGAATTTTGAGAATCATTACGCTTGTGCTGTTACACCCAGCCTTTAGGATCCAGACATGGAAATTTGAACCCACATCGATTCCCAACCCATTTGTACTCGGGTTTCATCAAATCTGAGACACCATTTCCAACCATGTTATAAGCCATAGCCCTTGGCCACACCACAAAACGAACCTTCAGAATGATGGTTTAATTTTCAAACCTATTTTTACCAAGCTCCACATCCCAAAAGATCCAAGCCTTTTTGTACCAACCCTAGACACGGGATTTAACAGTACCTTACAGGTTAGAATGGGATACGACATGATACCTTAGGTGAAACCTTCGAGTGTGTACACACAATCAAAATGCCATGTTTATGCACCATGATCGAACTACGTCGGATTTGATTTCGCTCCACGCGAATACGTAGGCAGTCCTTCAGAATAAGGGATTCAATCCACTCATCAACCAAATTGTCATCTTGTCGGTTTCTTACGGGTCTTAACCAAGTCCAAATGAAGCCACCTTTGTTTGAGTTGGTCTTAGTACTCGATGTAAGCTAGGATAAGGATATAGGTTCGGATTTAATAGTATCAAGTCTCAGAATAAGCTTTATCGAACGGTGTAGGCAAAGATGCTGAGTCATATAGATGTGGGTTTGTGTTGGGAACAGAAAATATGAAAAACCCGCTGAAAAGAAAGAAGGCGTGGAAGAAAAAATAGTAAAAGCCCGCTAAAAAGAAAGAAGGCGGTGGCAAGAAATGATGAAACTCGCTGAAAAGAAAGGAGGCGAGGAGAAGAGTGACAGAATGTTCCCAACAAAAGTCATTTGTGATGTCTAAGTGTTCTCATAAAATCAGTCAGTATTTAGTGTCTGGGCGAAGCCAACGTTGTTGCTCCATGAGTTGAATCCACCTTGTCAATGCCAAGTGATCTTGATTCCCATGTGCCCTTGGGACCACGCCCATGCCATACGATATCTCTGTCTCAAGTCCGACGACCTAAAGATTCCCATTTGCCATCTTTTGGCGCCAGAATGGCCAATTTACATTTCTACCCCCAACAAGTCAATAATTGAATTTAAACTCGTGCACACTTATGGTTTTATTTTCTTTTTTGTTTTACGGTAGCGGGCTACGCCCACGTTGTCTGCAAGTCATACAGAGTGTCTGTGTCGTGTTTCATGCTCACCCATCAAGGTTCGATTTCAAAAAATTTCAAAATTCCAAAAACTTTTTGCGAATTGGGGATAGATGATCCAAGTAATAGAATCTTTGCGGGTCAATGGCCCAATCATTCAAAATTTCAAATTCAATTTTTTTGAAGGGCCGAGGGCCCAACATTCCAAGTAATGTCAAATTCAAACTTCGGGTCGATGGCCCAGTTTTTGAAAACTTTCAAATTCAATTTTCGGGTCGATGACCCAATCTTTTAAATGATCCAATTTCAAGATCGATGATCCAAATGTGCTTAAGTGATGATTATTGCTCGTACACTTTCTATGTTTCAAATATAGCAGGATATGCTTCAACTGGGGGCTCTAAAGTCTTCGACTTTAGAGCCATTGCAAACTGGGGGCTCTGAAGCCGTTGGCTTCAGAGACCATTATCAAGATGTAAAGGATGACATCCACCAATGATTCAATTCAATACAAGAGTATGAAATGGAAGAATTTTGTAGCTGAAAGCAAGTGATGAAAGCGGCGGCAACCTTCTCGGAAAGTCCCGTCCCATTTGGACACCTGCCAGCAGATGATAAGCTTTGGGCAAGTGTCAACAGATGATGAATTTTGGACAAGTGCCAGCAGATGATAAACTTTGGGCAAGTGTCAGCAGATACGAATTTCGGACAAATGCCAGCAGATGATAAACTTTGGGCAAGTGTCGGCGATTCTTTGAACTACGACGCGGGTTTGATTCCGTCAGAAACGGATACGTAGGCGCCCGAGGATAAGGCTCAACCCACCATATATGCAATTTATGGGTCGATGACTAACGATGATAATTCGACGCAACAAAAGCAAGAGTTAATCCCCGATGAAGTTTCAGGTATGATCTCTTCTTATGGCTGGCGAGCTTATATACGCAAGTCTAATGGACTATAAATGACCCATGAGAATCCTCGGTCGAGAGGGACTGGGGTATACTTTGACTTTCGCCTTGTCCAAGCCTCAGTCAAAGTGGGGGCTCTGTAGATACCCGTATCCGTCGATATTGGAATTTATAGAGAACCCGACAAACACCCGATGATGATAGGACACATGTATTTATTAGTTGTCACTGTCATTATTTGGGTTCGTTTTACGATGTAGAATGAGCGTTGTCGATGGAGTATTTTATTAATTTAAATGATATTTAAATTAAAGCTTTTTTTTAAGGTGAATTCATTTTACTTTATTTTGAATTTATTTTCTCAAGTTTATTTTATTGAAAATAAAATAAATAATTGATTTGAAAAATCATTTTATGAGTGTATTTGATTTGAAAAATCATTTATTTTAATGTGTTAATCGATTTGAAAAATCGAATTTGAAAATCGAAAACTCGTTTTAACCACACGTTTTGGAGCTCGATTATAGCTCGGTTTTTGAGCCCGTTTTCTTTACGAGTTGGCACGAATCTCGAGTACACTAACCAACCTAGGCTTCTACCCATCCAACCCAGTTCGAACCCCCATACCCACGTCCCAAATCTCGTTCCAAACATCCCCCCAACACAGCCCAATTCCTTCCTTTACCCGTGTTTGTATAGCCCATCGAAAGCCCTTCTAAACCGACTCAAACTTGGTCCAAACCCGCAACCCATCACCACCAACCCGTGCTCCACATTACCCACAACAACCCAGCACCTAGAATACCTCGAAACACTTCCACAAGTCCATCCAAAACAGGCCCCAAAACGAAACAGCCCACGACCCCCTGTTTTCGTTCAGCTCAAACCCGAGTCCAAAACCTGCTCCAAACACCACTTAAACCCGTGCCCATTAACCCTACACCATACCCTAGTATCCTACCCATATTACCTTAGCTTAACCACCAAGAAAACCCCTCATACAAACCCTAAAAACCCACGAAATAGCTGATGGACAGCAGCTATGCGAAACAGGCCCGACTGCTTGTTGCCCTACTTCTACCCTTCGAAACTCCTTATAAATACCCCCCCTTCACTATACTTTCATTCCTCTAAGTTCTCCATACATACTACCGTCACTTACAAGCTTTAAACTCCAGAAACAAACCCTAATTGCCTCTCAAAAACCCTCGACAAAACCGACATACAAAACTGAGAATCAGTTTGTGTGTCCTCTTTGGAACCCTTCGTTCAATCCTCAAACCTCCATCAAAATTCGAGTTTCTTATTCCTAATTAACCACACAACATCCATCTACATCTTAGACAAAGATTCACGAGCCAAATTGCCCTTGAGAGTACACGAATCCCCTCGAAAAACAGAGTGACATACACTCTGTTTTCGCGGCTTTTCCTGTCTGTCCAGTTCTGTTTGTGCTCGTTTTTCGTGCCCAATAATTCAAAATGAGCGTGTTTGAAAGTTGCTGTCCAGATTTGCGAAAAAACGTGTTGTTTGCTTTGTTCCTTCGTCGACGACGGCCTCTCGAGATAAAATCTACGATCGATTACGACCCAAGACGGTGTCAACGATACATGTAGGTTGAGGGTGCATCAAATCCTCCTCTTCTCCCTTTTATTTCGTTCTTTTTATGTTTGCTTTTTCATTGTTCGTTTTACATTGTTTATCGTTTTGTTTATCGTTTGATATCGTTAACTATGAAACTAGTTTAGTCCGAGTATGAGTTAAAGTACCACCATGAACACCCGCGTTGACTTGAGATGGGAAAGAAATCCGCCACATCGGTCGGTCGTATCCCCCGTCTCATTTACATATCCTCGTGTTCAAGGTAGGGCATTAATAAAACGAATTCTAACTTCGTTCCTCGCTTTTGACCCCTCGTTTGTTTCGACCAATTCGACCTACCCCAGGACCCTTCGCATGTTAGTTCGACCTCTGATTGTTAACATATGACTCATTTAGACGACATTAGATCAATTTAATAACCTAATTAGACACGTTAGGTGGCTTCGACACAAGCATTAAAATCGACTAACAATTCTATAACCTAATTGAATGCATCTCTCTTTTCACTCGATTTCTCGCTAGCATAGGAGTGCGTGATTAGCACCTTCCTATCTACACTCGATGAGTAAGCGTTAATCTTATAATTTCTTGACCTAATTCGACCCTTTAGGCCGTGTAGAATACACATTCGCGTGACATCTTCTCAATCGATCAACGTCGTTTCTAACTTGCTTTCTAACTCATTTCCTAACTCGCTTTGCAAATCTAACCCAATGAATCTAACCTAAGGATTAGGGTAGGCTAGGATATGTAGGTCGTGTTTGGCCGTGTTTTTGTAGTCCTTTTCTCGCTCTTTCTTATCTTTATCTCGTTATTTCGTATCTTGTAATTATTTTTGTTTACCGAGTCATGTTTTGTAATTTGTTTGTAATTAGTTTTCTGTCATCGAGTCAAATGATTTCTAAAAAACCTTAGTCTTGTTTGGTTAGATGGTTGTGCTCCAATTCATGTAAGAGCGTAGTAAATCGCATGTTGTTTAAAGCGACATGGCCCGATTTATGCTAATGCATGCTTTGGTGTGTGGCCCTATGTCTAATTCGATAAGATTAAGTGAAAGCACGCATTACGGGGAGTTACCTAAGGCCGTGAGGCATGTAAGCCGTGGGCCACCCCCCTTGTGCACGTTTCCCTAGGCCGAATTGGCCGTGTAGTGTGTCGTGTATGGTGTTGCGTATAGCGTTGTATTTTAGATCGAGTTGTATCTTTAATTTCTTATTGTGTCGGCATGAAATGCCTGGGTTGTAATAGGCTAGATCCCAACGGCTCCCCCATTCCCTCTAAGCCTTGTTTGCTTTGTTTTGTATGTTGTTAGATCAATCAACCCACATGCTAAATTACAACTTTGACAAAGTTAGTTTAGTTGCATCTAAAATGACATAGAAATTGTTGTCACATGTTAGGGTTTTAAAACGATGTTTGCATATCATATATCGCAGTAGCTACGACCTTGTTTGAAATCCGATACTTGACTTAGTAGAGGCAGTTATTGACGGGCGGGGTTAGGTGTCCTTATGGGCTTCCTAACACGTACCCTCACCCCTTACTCAAGATCTATGGTTTGTGGATCCGTCTAAATACCATTGGATTACGAGAGTCATTCAAATCGAGTGATATAGGGTACAAGTCTTTATCTTTAATCACTCGTAGTCGATTGGCTTTATGCTTTTCGATGAAAGGTGTAAAGTTGACTTGAACGGTTCCAAGTTCCCATAAAACTTGGTGGCGACTCTAATTTGTCTTAGTTCGATTCGAAAGAACCTCGAGTCGATTATGCCTAGTGTGGATCCCGCGGACGCAGTTCCCGCGGGCCTTGTCCACAACATGCCTTCAGAATAGTGGACTGGATGATCTCACTAGCTCAGGGTGTGACTTTACTTGGTTTAACAAACATGAGATGGCTACCAGGGTTTACTCTAAATTGGACAGGATCCTTGTGAATGACAACTGGAGCCTTCATTTTTCCCAAACTACTGCACATTTCTTATCCCCAGGAATCTCTGATCACAGCCCTGCTCTTTTAACCTTTCATGATAATGACTATCCTAAAAAGCAGTTCAAGTTCCTCAACTGTTGGGCTGAGCATCCACAGTTTGAGCAAATTGTTACTGAATACTGGGAAACTAGTCAACCTGGAAATTCCATGTTTAGATTAATGAGTAAGCTGAAGAGAGTCAAAATGGGCCTTAAAAAATTGCATACTACCAAGTTTGCTAATATTAGTAGCAGAGTGAAAGACAAGAGGGATGAGCTAGCTCAATGCTATCAAGACCTTCAGTCTAAGCCTGACTCTGCTTCCCTTGTTGCTCAGGAACAGAAGCTTTCCCAAGAATTTTGGCACCTCAAGGAGACTGAGATGCATATATTCTTCCAGAGGGCTAAAACTCAGGGTATTAAGTATAATGATACTTGCTCTAAATATTTTTTTGCAAGAATTAAGGAGAGGCAGCAAAGCCAAATGATTGGAGATATTCATGGTCTTGATGGTACTCATCACAAAGGGCTGCATAATGTGGGAGAAGCATTTGTGGATTACTACCAGAAGTTATTGGGTGAGAAGACTGCTGTCTTTCCCATTGCTCCTGACCTGTTCACCAAGGGGAACTGTGTTGAGGACCAATATCACTTTGACCTGACTAAGCCCATTACTAGGCTTGAAATTAAAGCTGCCCTATTTTCCATTAATCTCAATAAGAGCCCATGGGTTGATGGCTTCTCCTCTGGTTTTTTCAAAGCAGCTTGGCCCATTATTGAGAATGATTTCTGCACTGCTATTGAGGATTTCTGTAGAACTGGGTTTATGCCTAAGCAGGCAAATGTTACCCTAGTAACACTCATCCCTAAGAAGCAGACACCTCAGACTGTTAAAGATTTCAGGCCTATATCTTGTTGCTCCACCATCATCATCATCATCATTATTATTATTATTATTATTATTATTATTATTATTATTATTATTATTATTATTATTATTATTATTATTATTATTATTATTATTATTATTATTATTATTATTATTATTATTATTTTTGCAGAAAATTAGGATCTCATTAAAATTAAATTAGAGTGTTGGTACAGATCCTTACAATCTACAAAGGAGGCCAGAATAGCCCCCTATAACCTACATAAAAAGCAAAGAAGCCAAGCTAGAAAGCAAGACTATTGAAAGCCTCGTCAGAACAGCGTGATCTCAGCAGTACTAGATACTTGATTTTCCACATGAGAGAAGACGAAGAGGAAACTGCATCTCGAAAAATACGTTTGTTCCTTTCACTCCATAGCAAGTAGATGGTGCAAAGCAAGGCACACCGTCTTTGTTTCTTCAGCCAACTCCTCCCTCTATTATGGTGTTTGAACCAAAATAGAATATCCTTCAATTCCCTCCTGTAAGGAACACGAATCTAGGTAGAAATAGTAGCCCAAATCTCAGAAGAGAAAACACAGTTAAAGAAGAGATGCTTGACAGATTCAGCCTGCCTCTCACACAGGGCACATCTGTTAACCATTACAAGCCCCCGTTTACAGATGTTATCAACTGTTGGGAGCTTTCCTTGGACAGCAAGAAGTCCTATCACCCTATGTTTTGGGTAATTAAAGGAGTCCCCTAGGGTCATATGCTCAAAGAAATTAGCCCCTGTATTCCTCAGTTTATCATAGATCAGAATCTTATAGCTAGACTGCATTAGCAAAGATTCTGCCTGCAGCCTGTCACCAGCTACTTGCAGTAATATATCCCTGGCCTTGATTACATTGCCCAAAACCCAGGAATGAGCAGCGGTGATGTTGAAGTCCTATAGGCTTCCTCCCTTGAGAATGTAGGCATTGACCCACTTTACCCAGATGTTTGAAGAACTAGTGACAATCTTTTTGACCCATTGAATCATTTGAGCTTTGTTCCAACTCAAGATTTCCTTTATATCAACCCCTCCTTCCTGCCTAGGTTTACAAAGACTAGACCAACTTTTAAAGACTAGTCTCCTATCACCATCCTTGACACCCTACATAAAATCCTTAACTTATTGAGGTGCTTAACAATACCCTTAGGCAAGAGAACACTTGCCTCCCAGAAATTATGGATGCCTAAAATGACTGAATTAATAAGTAAAACCCTACCTGCATAGCTCAAATGCTTATTAGCCCAGTGAGCAATACGTTCCCTGATCTTATCCAGCATTGGGTGAAACATTTGTTGTGTAAGTCTGGAGCTAAAGAGAGGAAGCCTTAGATACCTCACATGAAGATCCCCCTGAACAAATCCAGTGGACGACAAAATGAGGGCCTTCACAGGGGCAGATACCCCTCCAAAGTACATACAAGATTTCATTGGATTAACCTGTAAGCCAGACATTTCAGCAAATTGCTTAAGGCACTTTTCAACAGCTAGAAGAGAAGGGAGGTCTCCTCGTGTGAAAACAAGAAGGTCGTCAGCAAAAACTAAGTGGGTGAGCTTAACCTTCACACACTTAGGGTGATAGGAAAAACCAGGATAAGAAGGTAGCCTCCTCAACAATCTCGACAAGACTTCCATACATAGAACAAAGAGGTAAGGGGAGAGGGGGTCCCCTTGTCTCAGTCCCCTCTTACCAGGGAAAAAACCTTCCAGTGACCCATTTATATTCAGAGAGAAATAGGAGGAAGTAGTGCAAGCCAGAACCCATTTAGTGAACCTAAGAGGGAACCCAAAGAGATGCAGACAATTAGCTAGAAAGTCCTAGCTTACTGAGTCGAAAGCCTTTCTTATGTCAACTTTAAGAATACACCTAGGAGAAAGAAGACTTCGATGATACTTGTTTGCCAATTCATGGGCAAGCATTGAGTTATCAAACAAATCCCTTCCCTCCATAAAAGCAGCTTGCTCCAATCCAACAATGCTATTCAAAATTCTGTAGGCAAGTATCTTACTTACAGTTTTATAAAAAATCGTGCAGCAAGAGATGGGCCTATACTCAGTGACAGAACTTGGAGCAGTGACTTTAGGAATCAAAGCAATAATTGTGGAATTTGCAGCTTTTGGCATTGGGTCGGCCCTTCTGGAAAAATTCCTTGACAGCGTCATAAAAATCCTTCCCAATTATACTCCAACCGTCCTTA